>NC_085136.1:181819212-181838986 GCF_035046485.1 Aedes albopictus | reverse complement strand
ATCATTGGTACAAATTTGGGCTCGATTGAATAATTTTTCGCAAAGTTAGAACAGTTCGAATAAAACACTATTTTTTAGACAACTCAATTTTGAGCTGTCATATCTCGGAAACCAGTGAACCGAATTGAATGATTTTTTTAACGTTTATCAACAATATATTGATACTTAATACAACGTTTTAAAATGAAATATTTTCTCACGGCAAATTAAGTTATACCAGGTTGAAATTTTTACCCATATAGAGGAAATTAAGTCAAATTTATAATACCACACAAAAATTACTAAATGTGTTCTTCCTCTAATCTAAATAGGCTCTAACATATATGATTGAAGATAACTTGAGAACAGAAGTGGAAAATCTTTGGACATTAACACTAAAATTTATTGACATTGACGTAAAAAAAATACATTTTTTCGAGAAAAATCCAAAAAGTGTCAATCCATGATAACTTTTTTCAACGTTCAAAAAGTATTTATGTTTAAATAGTTTGTGAAGCATTTGTATATTGTTAGTGTACGTTCAAAATTTCATTCAATTCGGTTCACTGGTTTCCGAGATATGACAGCTCAAAAATGAGTTGTTTACAAAATAGTGTTTTACCCGAACGGTTCTAACTTTGCGAAAGATTAATCAATCGAGCCCAAATTTGTACCAATGAAGCACATATAATAGGTTGACAAACAGTCAAAATTTGAGATTTTTTGATGCACTCTATGAAAAGTTATAGCATGTTGAATTTTTTTGTGAGAGAAAAAAAAGTTGCCTATCCCAAACATTTTGGCCATCCCCTGTATATATTTCAGTTCAAAAAATCGTGTTTGCTCCACATCGCTTATTTGATTCATAACCAGATTCTATGCCTTCTGTCAAAATTTGAGCTGATTTGGTTTAAAATTGAGACTGTAAAAGCCCTTCAAAGTTTGCATGGGAATTACTATGAGAAAATGATGTTTTTCTTTCAATCAACTGCAGAATTTTTCCAAGTGTCGTTTAGGGTTAGTTGACCCCTGATACTCCTGGGCTATTCTATCAGCTACAACTTTACCGAAGACCGCATTCAAATCGGACGTCTCATTAATTAGTTACCTATCGATTTCTATCCACTGGAGAAACTACGACATTGATCCTTTAGCCTCCTTTAGGCAACATTGCTGCACATGGCGCCAAAAATAGCACACAGAGATCAATGTTTCACAGCAAATTGCAATGATGCCCTTCGAATAGTTTGATTATCTTGAGCAAAGGTTTTAGTAACGGTTTATTAGCACGCAACTAGGCACGAAATAACAAAATCAAATCATCGATGCATAAAAATAGCGCAACAGAACGAATATATTGTTCGGATTACTGCATCAAATCGAAGTTTTTGTACTGCGACTCAACAAAACGCACTTATCCGTATAAGACACACACACCACTACGACCAACTACATCCTGAATCGTGTTCCAGCTTCGGCTACCGGAAACATTTGGACGTACGGGCTGCATATCTTCACGGTGACCTCACCGAGGAAGTTTACATGCATCAACCTCAGGGGTTCGCTGTATCAGTTCGAGAATGAATGGTTTGTCACCTACACAAAAGCATCTATGGACTCCGGAAGTCCGCCAGATGTTGGAATAGCCGCCTCGATGAAGTGCTTAAGAAGATGGGGTTCAAACACAGATTGGCTGACCCCTGTCTGTACAGCTTGGAGATGAAAAGTAAACGTTTTGATTTACGTTGATGACGTGGTGGTTGGATGCAAGGATGCAAGGATCGACGAAGTATACGCTGAATTGAAAAAGCACTTTGACATAGTTTCATTGCGAAATATAAAATACTTCCTTGGGCTTGAGCTAAACCGTGTTGCTGGAAATTACAGCGTGAGCCTAGTGGTATACATTCAGCGAACTGCACAGAAATTCGGACCCGCTGACTGCAAGTCGGCACGCACGCCGATGGAAGAAAACTACGCTCGGGGCGAAATTGAAAGTCCACCGTTAGCAGAATCATCTCTTTATCGAAACCTAGTTGAGTCCCTTCTCTACATCGCTGTTCAAGCTAGACCCGATATACACTGTGGTGCATAATTGATCGGACAAACGCCGATTTTCATACAAAATGGCCAAGTTTGAGATGCTGTAACTATGGTTTGCTTTGATGGATTGAGCTCAATTTTTGACACAGAACTACAAATATGCTGAATTTTGTGTATACAAAGTATAAAATGTTTTCGTTCACAGGTCTGGGCGTGGCAAGGCGTTGAAAAAATTGCAAAGTGATCGGACGCGTGTAAATCAAAGGGGTACCGCTGATAGGAGTAGCAGCCGTTTCGTGGAGAAGTGCCAGGCAAAGCTCTATATCACTCTCATCGATGGAGTCCGAATACATCGCACTCTGTGATGCAGTTCAGGAAGCGTTTTGACTACGGCACGTTCTAGAGGACTTCAGGGTGAAGCAGAATGGACCTACAACTATAATTGAGGACAATCAGACCTTTCTTGCGTTCGTCAGGACTGAGAGAACTTCGAAACGGTCCAAGCACATTGAGACCAATGAGAGGTCAGTCCAGGATATCTACAAGAAAGGTCTGATCAAGCTGGAGTATCTGTGCTCTGAAGATATGACTGCTGACGCCTCTCTCGGCACGGTTAAGGTTATGAAATTAGCAGGGAATCGCCTGAAGCCACTCACCGTCGGCCAGATTTAAATTAAGAAGGAGTGTTGGAATTTATTAATTTACTTTGGGCCGACGGGTATCCTTGATATTTTGGCAGCACTGCACACTTGGTGTGGTGCCTTGCGCTAGATACAAAACATTCTGTTGTCAAGTTTTTCCAATCGAAATAAAGAACACGCGTTTTTCGCTTCATTATTATAATTCGCCGTTTTTCAGTAAACTAGTTTCCGAATCTCATTTGCTTCCACCTGGCCAATACTTTTTTCATCTCTACTATGCTACATTTTTTGACCACCTGGTGCATCTTGGTGGACAAATATGTTGAACTGCTTCCATTATTCTTAAATGCAAACTTCGGAAAAATTCTGTAAGTTCTCTGCAAGTGAATTACACCCACAGGGCGCTTCTTTGGGTAATACAGATCCTGTCCAGAGATGCCAGATATACAGATTTTTCTGTATTATACAGATTTTCAGATGTTGATACAGACAGGATATTATCTTATCGATTAGGCTAAGGCCGGGGTGACCTCTGCTGTACATAGTAGCCGCCTCCATTCCACTCGGCCCATGGCTGTTTGTCTCCAGTTCCGCACTCTGCGTAGGGTCCGCAGATCGTCCTCCACTTGGTCGACCCACCTAGCTCACTGCGCTCCACGTCTTCTTGTACCGGTCGGATGACTCTTGAGAACCATTTTAGTCGGGTTGCTATCCGACATCCTGATGACGTGACCCGCCCACCGTAGCCTCCCAATTTTCGCGGTATAGACTAGAGATGGTCGGGTTTCGGGTTTTCAAACCCGAAACCCGACCCGAATCCGAACCCGACGGGTACGGGTCGGGTTCGGGCTTGGAAATTTTCTAAAACTCGGGCTCAGGTCGGGTTCGGGTTTAAACAAATTCAAAATTTTCGGGGTACGGGTCCGGTCGGGTTTGAATAACGTCGGGTTTAAGTCGGGTTTGGTACCAGTGTAGATGAATCAGTATTTGGAAATATGTTATATTTGTTATAACCGATTCATTTAACAATTATTTGGGAACTCGGGTTTATTGACAAATATTTTTTCGGGTTCGGGTCGGGTTCGGGTTTGATCATCGAAAATTTTTCGAAAATTGTTCGGGTCGGGTCCGGGTTTTGAAATTGAAAATTGTTCGGGTTCGGGTCTGCAAAATCCGAAACCCGACCATCTCTAGTATAGACGATAATTGGTTCTCTCAGCAGCTGATGCAGCTCGTGGTTCATTCGCCTTCTCCAAGTCCCGTCTTCCATCTGCACTCCGCCGTAGATGGTACGCAACACCTTCCGTTCGAAAACTCCAAGGGCGAGTTGGTCCTTTGCACGTAGGGTCCATATTTCGTGCCCATAGAGGAAGACCGGTCTAATCAGCGTTTTGTAGATGGTTAACTTCGTGTTACGGCGAACTTTATTCGATCGTAGAGTTCTGCGGAGTCCAAAGTAAGAACTCCTGCAACATTGCGCCTCTGAATTTCTCTGCTGGTGTCGTTGTCGGCGGTCACCAGTGAGCCCAAGTACACGAATTTTTCAACCGCCTCGATTTCATCACCGTCGATATGAATTCGGGGTGGCGGGCGCGTTGATTCCTCCCTGGAGCCCTTTGCCATCATATACTTTTACTTCGACTCATTAATGACTTATCCGATTCGCCTGGCTTCACTCTTTAATCGGATGTACGTTTCCGCCATCGTCTCAAATTTACGAGCAATAATATCAATATCATCGGCGAAACCAAGCAGCTGAACGGACTTCGTGAAAATCGTCCCACTCGTGTTTATCCCCGCTCTCCTTATTACACCCTTTAAAGCAATGTTGAACAGCAAGCACGAAAGACCATCACCTTGCCGTAACCCTCTGCGAGATTCGAAGGGACTCGAGAGTGTCCCTGATACTCGAAATACGCACATCACTCGATCCATCGTCGCCTTGATCAGTCGTATCAGTTTATCCGGGAATCCGTATTCGTGCATAATCTGCCATAGCTGTTCTCGATCGATTGTATCATACGCCGATTTGAAATCGATGAACAAATGATGATGTGTGGGCACGTTGTATTCGCGGCATTTCTGCAACACCTGGCGGATGGCGAACATCTGGTCCGTTGTAGCGCGTTCACCCATAAATCCAGCCTGATATTGCCCCACGAACTCTTTTGCAATCGGTGATAGTCGGCGGCATAAAATTTGAGAGAGTATCTTGTAGGCAGCGCTCAGTAGTGTGATCGCGCGGTTGTTCCCGCAATCCAACTTGTCGCTCTTTTTGTAGATGGGACACACGATGCCTTCCATCCATTCCTCCGGTAATACTTCCTCCTCCCAAATCTTGGTAATGTTGGTAATCTTGTTTTTCAACCGGCCAACCTCCTACTTAATCTCTTGGAGGTCAGGGGCCGGAAGTCTTTCGTCCTGTGCACATACTTCAAGATCTGTTACCACGCCACCTTCGGTACTTACAACGTCGCCATTGAGGTGCTCTTCGTAATGCTGCCGCCACCTCACGCTCGCTCGTGAGAATATTCCCATGATTATGTTGGCACATGTCGGCTTGTGGCACAAAGCCTCTGCGCGAGCGGTTCAGCTTCTCGTAGAACTTTCGTGTGTCCTTAGCGCGGCACAGCTCTTCCATCGCTTCGCGATCTCTTCTGCCTGTTCCGCGCCTGTTTGTAACGTGCCTCATTCGCTCTCGTACGGTGTTGCAGCATTCTCGCCCATGCTGCATTCTTCTCGTTTTTCAACTGTTCACATTCGCCGTCGTACCAGTCGTTTCTGTGATTCGGAGTCGCCGAGGTACTACCTATGGCGGATCGGATGTCCCTCCAGCCATCTTCAAGCGTAGCTGCGCCAAGCTGCTCTTCCGTTGGTAGGGCCACTGCTAACTGCTGCGCGTAGTCTTGAGCCACTTCTACGTTACGCAGCTGCTCGATGTTGAGCAGCGGCGTTCAACTTCGACGCGTGGTGATAACTGTCGAAAGTTTTGAGCGCATGCATACAGCGACTAAGTAGTGATCCGAATCTATATTCGCACTGCGGTATGTGCGGACGTTGGTTATATCTGAGAAGAATTTACCGTCGATTAGAACGTGGTCGATTTGGTTTTCTGTTTGATGGTCGGGTGATCTCCAGGTGGCTTTGTGGATATCTTTGCAAGGGAAGAAGGTGCTTCGGACTACCATACCACGGGAGGCTACAAAGTTTACGCATCGCTGGCCGTTATCATTCGATACGGCGTGCAGGCTGTTTCACCCGATTAACGGTCGGTACATTTCCTCCCTTCCTACCTGCGCGTTCATGTCGCCGGCAACGATTTTCACGTCACGTGGCGAGCAACCATCGTATGTTTGCTCTAACTGCGCGTAGAACGCTTCTTTCTCGTCATCAGGTCTCCCTTCGTGTGGGCAGTGGACGTTAATGATGCTGTAGTTGAAGAAACGGCCCTTAACTCTCAACATGCACATCCTTGCGTTGATCGACTGCCACCCGATCACACGTTGTCGCATCTTGCCCAACACTGTAAATCCTGTTCCCAGTTCATTGGTGGTGCCACAGCTTTGGTAGAAGGTAGCCGCTCGATGCCCGCTTTTCCACACTTTCTGTCCAGTCCTTCAAAGTTCCTGCAACACCACGATGTCGAAGTTGCGGGGATGTAGTTCGTCGTAGATTATCCTGTCACATCCTGCGAAACCTAGTGACTTGCAATTCCATGTTCCAAGTTTCCAATCGTAGTCCTTATTTCGTCGAGTGGGTCTTTGCCGATTGTATCGAGTCGTATTTTCTCCTATGTTATTCGCAATGGGCATTTTTACGGGTGGCTTATTGGGCCTACGCCAACACTCCTGTCTCGCCGGAGGGCCATCGTGCCAGTTCTGTTTAACGTCCAAACCAACACTGTGACGATCACGCTGATGGGGCTACCACCTTGGATCTAGCTGGGCGTGGTGCAGCGTTTCTTACTCAGCCGCTGGATGCCAGAACAGACGCTGTTTGAGCCGCACTTCCTTGGTGAACAGACGCTCGGATCGTACCTCCTCAATCTAGCTGAAGTCAGAAGGACAACAGTGCCCAGGCTGTACTACCAGCTAAGCACACAACTCTTAGCTGGCGGTCTTTGTCATCGCTTGACCCGGTGAAGCATGAGGTAGGAACTTGTGAGGACCAGAGCTATATTGGACGCTCTCCTTATCGACTCACCGTTTTGCAGCCCTTACAGACAGGATACAGAGTACAGAAAAAAATACAGATTTCATGATCATGATACAGATTTTTCCTCCACATATTTTTTCCCCCATACATTCATGCCAGATGAAAAAAAGTGATAAAAAATATTGAGAGTACAAACCCATTTAATTATTTATATTTTTCACATTTGACTTCAATTTGCAATCATTCCATTAAAGTAAAATTTTTCTTTCGAATTGAATTTAATAAAAAAATATTACGAAGCAAAAACGTCCTAGATATGCAATAAGCATAAAGCCTGTATCCGCAATAATCGGGACACAGAAGTACGGCTGCAGCTGTGTAATGAATGGGTGAAATTGACCAAATAATTGGCTTAGAACTCTTTGATGTATGTTTATTATTCGTGCCAAATTCGATGCAGTACTTAACTGTAGATGAAAAGCAAACAGACGTGGTTTTAAGCTTTTGTACAATCATGACCAATTTTCATTCGCATAAGAGATGCTTTTTTACGCTACAGTTCAAAGTTCTGTGATGATAATTATGAAATTTCGTAATGATACTTATAGAGAAACTTTCTTGCAAAATTTCATCGACTTTGATCAATTGGTTTGAAAGCTACTGGTGTTGAAAGGGATGAGTGTTAGTGAAAATATATCGTGTTTTTAATGTGCGATGTTTGCCTATTCATAGCTTTTAAATTTCTCTGGCAATTTTCATGAAATTTTCACAGAAGGTATTTGGTTATGTTTATATTATTATTATTATTATTATTATTATTATTATTATTATTATTATTATTATTATTATTATTATTATTATTATTATTATTATTATTATTATTATTATTATTATTATTATTATTATTATTATTATTATTATTATTATTATTATTATTATTATTATTATTATTATTATTATTATTATTATTATTATTATTATTATTATTATTATTATTATTATTATTATTATTATTATTATTATTATTATTATTATTATTATTATTATTATTATTATTATTATTATTATTATTATTATTATTATTATTATTATTATTATTATTATTATTATTATTATTATTATTATTATTATTATTATTATTATTATTATTATTATTATTATTATTATTATTATTATTATTATTATTATTATTATTATTATTATTATTATTATTATTATTATTATTATTATTATTATTATTATTATTATTATTATTATTATTATTATTATTATTATTATTATTATTATTATTATTATTATTATTATTATTATTATTATTATTATTATTATTATTATTATTATTATTATTATTATTATTATTATTATTATTATTATTATTATTATTATTATTATTATTATTATTATTATTATTATTATTATTATTATTATTATTATTATTATTATTATTATTATTATTATTATTATTATTATTATTATTATTATTATTATTATTATTATTATTATTATTATTATTATTATTATTATTATTATTATTATTATTATTATTATTATTATTATTATTATTATTATTATTATTATTATTATTATTATTATTATTATTATTATTATTATTATTATTATTATTATTATTATTATTATTATTATTATTATTATTATTATTATTATTATTATTATTATTATTATTATTATTATTATTATTATTATTATTATTATTATTATTATTATTATTATTATTATTATTATTATTATTATTATTATTATTATTATTATTATTATTATTATTATTATTATTATTATTATTATTATTATTATTATTATTATTATTATTATTATTATTATTATTATTATTATTATTATTATTATTATTATTATTATTATTATTATTATTATTATTATTATTATTATTATTATTATTATTATTATTATTATTATTATTATTATTATTATTATTATTATTATTATTATTATTATTATTATTATTATTATTATTATTATTATTATTATTATTATTATTATTATTATTATTATTATTATTATTATTATTATTATTATTATTATTATTATTATTATTATTATTATTATTATTATTATTATTATTATTATTATTATTATTATTATTATTATTATTATTATTATTATTATTATTATTATTATTATTATTATTATTATTATTATTATTATTATTATTATTATTATTATTATTATTATTATTATTATTATTATTATTATTATTATTATTATTATTATTATTATTATTATTATTATTATTATTATTATTATTATTATTATTATTATTATTATTATTATTATTATTATTATTATTATTATTATTATTATTATTATTATTATTATTATTATTATTATTATTATTATTATTATTATTATTATTATTATTATTATTATTATTATTATTATTATTATTATTATTATTATTATTATTATTATTATTATTATTATTATTATTATTATTATTATTATTATTATTATTATTATTATTATTATTATTATTATTATTATTATTATTATTATTATTATTATTATTATTATTATTATTATTATTATTATTATTATTATTATTATTATTATTATTATTATTATTATTATTATTATTATTATTATTATTATTATTATTATTATTATTATTATTATTATTATTATTATTATTATTATTATTATTATTATTATTATTATTATTATTATTATTATTATTATTATTATTATTATTATTATTATTATTATTATTATTATTATTATTATTATTACTATTATTATTATTATTATTGATGTCAATTTCTTGATTTTGCTTTGGCTGACCAAGCCATGTGGGAAATTACACTGTTGAAAATGCTTTGACATCCATGTGCACAACAGAACATGTGCTCGATGAACAAATTGAGATTTGAAATTATGAAAAGAAATCCACGTACTCCGGTGAGACTCGAACTCACGACTCCCAATTCGCTAGACGGGCGCTTCTATTCCTTCAAGCTACGGAGTCACTCGACTATCTCCGTCGCCAGCAGGCCTAGAACTGAACTCGATTCCACAATCGCACATGGTTATCTTCTTTTCACAATCCAAACCCCCTTCGGATGGGATTAGATGAACATCTAACACATTGTCTGTTGTGCACATGTATGTCAAAGCGGGAGAGGAAGTTATTTTTAATTGTCGAGAGCTTCGGGCACTGCCTTCCAATCACTTATTGGTATGGCAATTAGTGTGCAGTCGGACTCTCGACGGGTCGGTCCTCGGCCGACCGAATACGGTAAGGGTGACCGTAGCACCTTACAAATGTCAATTTCTTGATTTTGCTTTGGCTGACCAAGCCATGTGGGAAATTACACTGTTGAAAATGCTTTGACATCCATGTGCACAACAGAACATGTGCTCGATGAACAAATTGAGATTTGAAATTATGAAAAGAAATCCACGTACTCCGGTGAGACTCGAACTCACGACTCCCAATTCGCTAGACGGGCGCTTCTATTCCTTCAAGCTACGGAGTCACTCGACTATCTCCGTCGCCAGCAGGCCTAGAACTGAACTCGATTCCACAATCGCACATGGTTATCTTCTTTTCACAATCCAAACCCCCTTCGGATGGGATTAGATGAACATCTAACACATTGTCTGTTGTGCACATGTATGTCAAAGCGGGAGAGGAAGTTATTTTTAATTGTCGAGAGCTTCGGGCACTGCCTTCCAATCACTTATTGGTATGGCAATTAGTGTGCAGTCGGACTCTCGACGGGTCGGTCCTCGGCCGACCGAATACGGTAAGGGTGACCGTAGCACCTTACAAATGTCAATTTCTTGATTTTGCTTTGGCTGACCAAGCCATGTGGGAAATTACACTGTTGAAAATGCTTTGACATCCATGTGCACAACAGAACATGTGCTCGATGAACAAATTGAGATTTGAAATTATGAAAAGAAATCCACGTACTCCGGTGAGACTCGAACTCACGACTCCCAATTCGCTAGACGGGCGCTTCTATTCCTTCAAGCTACGGAGTCACTCGACTATCTCCGTCGCCAGCAGGCCTAGAACTGAACTCGATTCCACAATCGCACATGGTTATCTTCTTTTCACAATCCAAACCCCCTTCGGATGGGATTAGATGAACATCTAACACATTGTCTGTTGTGCACATGTATGTCAAAGCGGGAGAGGAAGTTATTTTTAATTGTCGAGAGCTTCGGGCACTGCCTTCCAATCACTTATTGGTATGGCAATTAGTGTGCAGTCGGAATCGAGTTCAGTTCTAGGCCTGCTGGCGACGGAGATAGTCGAGTGACTCCGTAGCTTGAAGGAATAGAAGCGCCCGTCTAGCGAATTGGGAGTCGTGAGTTCGAGTCTCACCGGAGTACGTGGATTTCTTTTCATAATTTCAAATCTCAATTTGTTCATCGAGCACATGTTCTGTTGTGCACATGGATGTCAAAGCATTTTCAACAGTGTAATTTCCCACATGGCTTGGTCAGCCAAAGCAAAATCAAGAAATTGACATTTGTAAGGTGCTACGGTCACCCTTACCGTATTCGGTCGGCCGAGGACCGACCCGTCGAGAGTCCGACTGCACACTAATTGCCATACCAATAAGTGATTGGAAGGCAGTGCCCGAAGCTCTCGACAATTAAAAATAACTTCCTCTCCCGCTTTGACATACATGTGCACAACAGACAATGTGTTAGATGTTCATCTAATCCCATCCGAAGGGGGTTTGGATTGTGAAAAGAAGATAACCATGTGCGATTGTGGAATCGAGTTCAGTTCTAGGCCTGCTGGCGACGGAGATAGTCGAGTGACTCCGTAGCTTGAAGGAATAGAAGCGCCCGTCTAGCGAATTGGGAGTCGTGAGTTCGAGTCTCACCGGAGTACGTGGATTTCTTTTCATAATTTCAAATCTCAATTTGTTCATCGAGCACATGTTCTGTTGTGCACATGGATGTCAAAGCATTTTCAACAGTGCATTATTATTATTATTATTATTATTATTATTATTATTATTTTTATTATTATTATTATTATTATTATTATTATTATTATTATTATTATTATTATTATTATTATTATTATTATTATTATTATTATTATTATTATTATTATTATTATTATTATTATTATTATTATTATTATTATTATTATTATTATTATTATTATTATTATTATTATTATTATTATTATTATTATTATTATTATTATTATTATTATTATTATTATTATTATTATTATTATTATTATTATTATTATTATTATTATTATTATTATTATTATTATTATTATTATTATTATTATTATTATTATTATTATTATTATTATTATTATTATTATTATTATTATTATTATTATTATTATTATTATTATTATTATTATTATTATTATTATTATTATTATTATTATTATTATTATTATTATTATTATTATTATTATTATTATTATTATTATTATTATTATTATTATTATTATTATTATTATTATTATTATTATTATTATTATTATTATTATTATTATTATTATTATTATTATTATTATTATTATTATTATTATTATTATTATTATTATTATTATTATTATTATTATTATTATTATTATTATTATTATTATTATTATTATTATTATTATTATTATTATTATTATTATTATTATTATTATTATTATTATTATTATTATTATTATTATTATTATTATTATTATTATTATTATTATTATTATTATTATTATTATTATTATTATTATTATTATTATTATTATTATTATTATTATTATTATTATTATTATTATTATTATTATTATTATTATTATTATTATTATTATTATTATTATTATTATTATTATTATTATTATTATTATTATTATTATTATTATTATTATTATTATTATTATTATTATTATTATTATTATTATTATTATTATTATTATTATTATTATTATTATTATTATTATTATTATTATTATTATTATTATTATTATTATTATTATTATTATTATTATTATTATTATTATTATTATTATTATTATTATTATTATTATTATTATTATTATTATTATTATTATTATTATTATTATTATTATTATTATTATTATTATTATTATTATTATTATTATTATTATTATTATTATTATTATTATTATTATTATTATTATTATTATTATTATTATTATTATTATTATTATTATTATTATTATTATTATTATTATTATTATTATTATTATTATTATTATTATTATTATTATTATTATTATTATTATTATTATTATTATTATTATTATTATTATTATTATTATTATTATTATTATTATTATTATTATTATTATTATTATTATTATTATTATTATTATTATTATTATTATTATTATTATTATTATTATTATTATTATTATTATTATTATTATTATTATTATTATTATTATTATTATTATTATTATTATTATTATTATTATTATTATTATTATTATTATTATTATTATTATTATTATTATTATTATTATTATTATTATTATTATTATTATTATTATTATTATTATTATTATTATTATTATTATTATTATTATTATTATTATTATTATTATTATTATTATTATTATTATTATTATTATTATTATTATTATTATTATTATTATTATTATTATTATTATTATTATTATTATTATTATTATTATTATTATTATTTTTATTATTATTATTATTATTATTATTATTATTATTATTATTATTATTATTATTATTATTATTATTATTATTATTATTATTATTATTATTATTATTATTATTATTATTATTATTATTATTATTATTATTATTATTATTATTATTATTATTATTATTATTATTATTATTATTATTATTATTATTATTATTATTATTATTATTATTATTATTATTATTATTATTATTATTATTATTATTATTATTATTATTATTATTATTATTATTATTATTATTATTATTATTATTATTATTATTATTATTATTATTATTATTATTATTATTATTATTATTATTATTATTATTATTATTATTATTATTATTATTATTATTATTATTATTATTATTATTATTATTATTATTATTATTATTATTATTATTATTATTATTATTATTATTATTATTATTATTATTATTATTATTATTATTATTATTATTATTTATTGTGTACATTCATCGGACGCCTTGGTCTACATGAAAAAAGGAGTTAAAAAGCTCATAAAAGTGATCTATACAATCTGTCACGGAAAGATTTAGCACTAATATTAAAATCAAACATTGAAAAACAATTATTAAAAACATCACACATAGCTCCAATGGGCTCATGTTGTCCGTAATCAGTCCGGTGAAATGGAAGTCGTAGGAAGCTTCGTTGCCGCAGTGCTCTGGCTCCGATGTTGATGTCAAACTGAGCTAGTATCCATGAAGCGTCAACTTCACCGAGCAGGACCTTAACCACAAAGTACCCTCTAGCTACTGTCCTGCGTCTTTCCAGCGTGTCCATTCCTAATAGCTGGCATCTGCTTTCGTACGGCGGTAACTGTTCTCAATTTCGCCAAGGAAGGAAACGAAGTGCATATCTAATAAATTTTGACTGCACTTTTTCAATCCGCTCAATCCAAACATTGTGATACGGACACCACACAATAGCCGAGGATTCCAGAATGGAGCGAACTAAGCTGTAGTACAACGACCGCAAGCAGTAAGGGTCGCGGAACTCATTGGATATCCTGAAAATAAAACCCAAGTTGCGGTTTGCCTTGGCAAGTATGTAACTGTAATGCTCCCTGAAGTTTAATTCAGAATCCAGCAGTACTCCAAGATCTTTCATCACATTAGTTCGATGTAGTGGCTGATTGTCAATGAAATAGTTCCAGATGATCGGGGTTTTCTTCCTGCTGAACGATATCACCGAGCATTTTGTTACACTCACTATTAGAAGATTGCGTCCACACCATTCGTAAAAAATGTCGACTAGTTTTTGCAACCTTTGGCAGTCCAGAGCTGATTCTATCCTTAAGTACATTTTAAGATCATCAGCGTAAACCAATTTGCATTCAGCTGGAAGGGCTAAGCAGACGTCATTGAAAAATATATTGAATAGCAGCGGTCCCAAATTGCTCCCTTGCGGCACTCCAGAAAGGCTACAAAAGGGATCGGATTCAGCAGAACCCAGTTTAACGCATAGCTGACGATTGACTAAGTATGACCTCAGCCAACGAACAAGGTTGTGTGCCACACCAATTCGCTCCAACTTAGCTAACAAAATGTCATGGTTTACTTTATCGAAAGCTGATTTATACATACCTGCAAAATTTTATGATTATTGGTATAGTACAGGCCTGCCCAACCTTTTACGGCAGCGGGCCACAGCTGACACTCCATACCAGTTGACGGGCCAGAAATTTAAATTTAACGATAACACACTTTTTACAAAAAAAAATGCTGTTTTTTACTGTTCAAGGTATTGGGTTCAACCCGGAATTTTAGAATTCCAATGATGAGAGAGAAGCTTTTGTTTAAACACTCTTCAGTTTCCAATGAATTATTGTGCGTTTCGCCGCAGATTATCACGCAAAAATGTTCAAAATCACTCATAGACCATCGCCAATACATCACATCGTGTTCATGTCTTCTACAGTAAGTGTGAAAATTAGCTAAGGATAGACTGCACGAAAGACCAAAACGATTAAATGCAAGCGCGCATATCTACTAGCGATTTTGCGCGATAATTTTTCATGCAATGCATAATATTGGTGCTTTCTAAATATACAAAATACTTGCAGAATATAGGATAATGCAAGATGACGTCACGAGTGAACGTTTGGATCATTCTCGTTCGTCCCTTCCTTTTCTCTCCCACACGAATTTTGACATTTTCCGGTGGTTTATTTTGATTCCAATTCGTTGCCGTTCTTTTCTCTCTCGTGGAGAAAATTGAGGTTAAAATTCGATGTAAAACTCTTTATTGGAGTTTGTGTCAGTATTTGGAAATACATTGGAATTCATACAGAATGATTCTATGCTGGATCCTGATATTTTTCTATGTATTTTGAATCAAAGCTTGCTGAAATCTCACGACTAATTCTAATGCTCGAGAATACTGATTGATTTGTTGTTATTTATTTCTTTCGTTACTCGATCTTCTTGCTTAAATGTTTTATTTAAATATTTTACAAAAATTTTAACTGTTCTCAAAAGTTATCAAAACTTTCATATCGACATGATCAGAAATCAGATACTTCCTTGAAATCTGTAAATTAAAACAAAGGTATATATATTAATCGAAACACACTCTGAAAATATCAAATTATATTTTTTACATTTTACTTCAAAAAGGAAAATATTTTGAAAATAATATTACTACGCGGGCCATATTCGATTATTTTTCTTAATTTGTGCCGCGGGCCGCACAAAATGTTCTCGCGGGCCGGATCCGGCCCGCGGGCCGTACGTTTGGCAGCCCTGGTATAGTACATTCAAAAGTTCAATCGACAGAATAAACGGTGCTGACTAATCGTTGTCTGAGGGGCTAAAATCACGTACAGTCCCAATACATGCTTCAATTATTAAATTGTTGATAGTGCATTGATTTTTTTTTTGAAATTCTTCCCATGCAACAAAAATAGAATGAAACCCCGAAACCCGACCATCTCTAGTACACACACGCAAGTGACGAGAAATACATCACGAAACACTCACATACTTGCACAAACGATCTGTATATAGGAGCTGCGATGCGACGGCGACCAGACATCAAACTCGTTTTGACACAGTTTGTATCTAGCTTTCGAAGCGAAAACACGTAAGGACTGTATCGTTAATTATGAGTACACCTTTGAGGCTCTGTAATAAAAAGACTATGCCTTATTTTGTTAACTGCTTTGTGTCTATGTGTTGCTAACGTTGTAAACAAACGATAACCTTCATTAAAAGTTAAAGTTTTTCCTCAAGTGGAACAATGCGAGGGTTTACGGAGGAGAAGCGAAAGTCGATTGTGACCAGGCACTGCAAGGAAAAATGATCATCGCTAAGAAAATTAGTAAAAATTGAATGTGTTAGGGTTTTTGTTGTCCAAAATGCTATCAAACGATTCGGTATGCTAACACACTGAAAGACTTACCCGGACGCGGCAAAAAACAGGTGCGTCCAAGTCAAATTTGGACAGCAAAACTTGCAAAATCGTTGAAGGAAAATAGGAGGTATCCATTAGAGTCCCTATAATTAGAGTCTGGCGGACTGTCACTTTCGACCGGAGCCAAAAGAGCATGACGTCATAATGTCCTCACCGATAAATGCTACACCGTGACGTCATGCTCGATTGGCTCCGATCGAAAGTGACAGTCCGCCAGACTCTAACTAGACTGACTCTAGTATCCATTAGAGATTACGCAAAAAAGTGTGAAACGACACTTGGTATGGTTCAACGCGCCAAGGAGCGTAATTCCCCGAAGACCTACCCAAAACAGAAATGTCCAAAACGCAGTCAAATTCTGGCGGATTATGTGAAAACCCAAGCTTTTTTTTAATATAATATAAAAAAGTCTACAGTTTACATCGTTTTACATATAGAGGATCAAACATTTCCGTTTACATTATTCACTGATTATTCAGCACACATTTAGAAAGCTTCCAAAGTTTCTTTTCAATCCTTCTCTATTATTCCACCTCAACTCTCTGATACTTTTTTTAAACACAAATAAACTACATTTTGGAAAACATTTTAACACATAAGTGTAGTAATGGCATACTAACCAAAGCGCAGATTTCTGTCGAAAACACTTTTGCTCTAATCGGCTGATAAGAAATATTTCTAGATCTATGAAGTCTAATTTTAATCTTTGTCGTATTACTACTTCAACCCAAGTTATTATGTCATCTGATTTAGGGCAAGTCTTCAATCTGTGTTCATTTGTATCTACCTCTTGACATTCATCACAAACATCACTCATTCGCCGGATTCCATATTCTACTAATTTCTTTTTGTTGGGAACTAAATCATTCACAAGCTCAAAGGATCGATCCTCAGAATGCAAAAAGGAGCTGCTGATGTTGTTCCAAATATTTTCACAATCTATTTCCGGGAAATTGGATTCTACTTTGGGTTGATAATTATCTTTTTCCAAAAAGTACGTGTACAACATTTTACAAGTGCCTATGTTGTAATTATGTACAACAAAGCGTCCTTCTTCCAACCACTCTCGCGCATTTCTAGTCAATCTAGACTGTTGTTTAAGGTTTAAAAGATAATATTCATTATCAGCATCATGATTACAAACGAAACTTTTCAAGAAAAGTGCTTTACACTTGGCCTCCGGATCTTGCAGTCCTAACCCTCCCTTTTCAAAAGGTAAATAGAGTTGCTTTCTGTCAACTTTAAATACATTGTTATGCCATACGAACATACCCACAGTTGATTTTATTTTAGCTAGATGAATATTCTTTGGAGGGAAAATTTGAGCTGTGTACCATAATTTGGACAATACAAACACATTTACAAACCACACTCGCTGAATCAAATTTAATTTTCTAAATTTATTCAGATTCAATCTGTACTTTATATCGTTAATCAATTCATCGAAGTTATGATTAATGCTTGCACTCCATGATTTTTTGAACACCACTCCTAGCAATTTTAGGGATTTTCGGCCTTTTCAGTCGGTAAAATCAGCGAAAACTATTTTACCTCTACATCCGACAGTTTCGGTTGCTTTATTCAACCTTTTTCAAGGACTAGAGGTCTGTTCCGTTGTTAAGAGGGGGGAGGGGAGGTGTTCTAGCTATACACGGTTGTCCACATCTAGGAATGGCGGCCAGATGTGGACAACCGTGTATAGAACACCTCCCCTCCCCCCCCCCTCTTAACAACGGAACAGACCTCTAGTCCTTGAAAAAGGTTGAATAAAGCAACCGAAACCGTCGGATGTAGAGGTAAAATAGTTTTCGCTGATTTTACCGACTGAAAAGGCCGAAAATCCCCAAAACTGCTGAGTGCTACAGTCGTAAAGATCTTTCTCACCACTCCTAGTATTTTCAATTCATCAGTTTCTCTGATCAGCTGAGGTCCCGATGGGCAGCCGTTGAGCCTCAGAAACTTTGATTTAGTAATATTCAACTTGATTCTCGCGAAGCTGGCAAAAGAAGAGATGATTTTCATAAGTAAATCAAATTCTTCATCAGTTCGCATGAACACATGCAAATCATCTGCGCATGCAATTACTTTAAGGATATTATTGTAGACAAGAATCCCACAAGTGTTCGCATAAATATTTCTAATAAGAGGTTATATATATAAAACAAATATTATCATACTTAGAGGGCAACCTTGCCGAACTGAAGCTTTGATGCGAAATTCTCGACTTAAAAAACCATTAAACAAAATTCTAGAAGTTGCCTGAGAGTACAATCTTTTTATACACTCAATCAATTGGTCTGGAAAATTAAATTACCGTAAAATTTTCCAGAGGAACGGATGATGAACTCTATCAAATGCCTTCTCAAGGTCTAAACTGACCACGAAACCCTTGAGACGTTTTGTTTCAATCGACTTAGTGAATATTTTCCTCAAGTTTTCTAAACTGTCTATGCATGATTTGTCTTTCATGCAAGCACTTTGACCCGGGCCGAGCAAACCATTCAATAACGGTTGAATTCTATTAGCCAAATTTTTTTGAAAATTACTTGTAATCCGCGTTCAGCAACGTTATTGGCCTGTAGTTTTCTAGAAGTGTCAGATCGCCTCGTTTTGGAATCAGTGTTACAATTCCATCTGTGAAATCTTTGGGTGGGTTCATGGAGCCTGTTAGGTATCCATTAAAAAGCCTACACATATCATCTTTCATGAGATGAAAATGCTTCAAATAAAATTCATATGTTAACCCATCTGGGCCAGGAGATTTTTTCTGGTTGCATGTTTTCAAAATTTGCCAAATTTCTTCAACTGTTATGGGTTCAGATAGCAAT
>NC_085136.1:181793712-181818712 GCF_035046485.1 Aedes albopictus | reverse complement strand
CTAATTCGAATTGACCGTCTGTGCTTTCAGCTGAAGGTGCTAAGTGGATGTCATTTTGATTGCCAGTCGTTTGTTGTGGCATGCGCGGAGTTGGATGCTGCTGTTGTTTTTACGCAGTGGTTGTTGTTGTTGCTGTTGCTTCTGGTTGCTAGTAGACTGCTGATGGCGTTGGGATGATGATAGCTTCTGATTAATTGTTTTGGTTAATTGAGTGGTCTGTGGATTCTGGAGGACTGGAGAATTGAGTTTTGGCCATATTTAATAACTGCTTGTCTGTTTTTTTTTGTTGATTGTGGTGTTGTGGTTGCTATTGTTGTTGTTGTTGTTGCTGCTGTTGGTGTTGTTGCTGTTGTTGTTGTTGTTGTTGTTGTTGTTGTTGTTGTTGTTGTTGTTGTTGTTGTTGTTTTTATTGTTGTTGTTATTGTTGTTGTTAATGTTGTTGTTGTTATTGTTGCTAGTATGCTGCTTACGACGTCTCTTATTGCGAGGCATCTTTTCAGCAATTTTGGCATCAAGCTTAGACCAGTCTCTGCGCCAAAGCAGTTTTCTGCCGCTGTCTATAAACCGCCAACCACTGTCTGGTGGCTGTGAAACACGCATTTTCGCTCGACGTTCAGCAAAGAGCTCAGTGTGCTTGAGCAAAGAGCAGAGTGTTGCTTGAAAGATTAGTTAGTGGTACTTCTGCTAACTCTTCCGCCAATGTTTGATTGGCCTGCGGTGAGCGATTTTCTGAGCTGCTATCAAGAGCTGCGACAACAGCGGATACAGATTTAACCTCATTTAAAATTTCCTTGGATAAAGAAAGTAGATGAGGTAGTTCCAAAATTTCATGTGGGCTTCTTTCCGCCTGTATTATTTCTCTTACTGCTGCGGTTGCTGCTGATCGAAGTAGACGGTGACCGCGAGTGCAGGTGTTTTTGCGTTTGACAGCAAATTTTTCGAGTGAATTTTTTTTCCGCGATTCGGCTATGGTTCGGCTGGCCCTACGCCACCCGGATTATAGATTCAATGGAAATTGAATGTTTCGGAGAGTGTTAGCCGTTGTAAGCCGAGTAGTTCGTCTAAATGTCTTGAAGAGTATATTGATTGCAAACGGGCTGAAGAGGTTACTTGGTCCACGATGATTACATCGCGTGTGTATACGTATCGGGTCGTGATGACTGCTTCTTGTTTTGATTACCGGATCGCGGTCAGTCTCAATTTTGCGACGGTAAAAATGAATCACCATCAAATCACCATGGTATTAAGTCTGGTCGCATAGTGCTTTTTGTTTGGTTGGACATCGGACCGAACGGATGTGGCTGACGACTTGCTGTGAAGCTCTCACTCGGAAGCTGTGGACTGATTTCCCACAATAATCAACTGTTTTATATGCGTATTCAGTTGAATTCAATTATCCAATCGTATTGTAATCTATCTTTTGTTAAATAATTATTTTTTACTAATATTTACTCTTTCAGCGGTAACCAGGTAAATGGTTAAACTAAATTTATAATAATTTGTCATGTGCTTTTTCGCCAAGGAAAGCTTCGCATAACACCCCATCCACATCCAACTCCAGATATCTATGAAGTGGGCCAAGTTCTTGGACATATTCTGAGTAGATATCTAATCAACATTTCCTCCCCATCCCCGCTGATCGTAAGGACCTGGCCAGGTGTCGAGAGTTCGTGAAATGAAAGGTTTGTCAAGTCCCAGGCAACTTTTCTGGCGCATTAAACTTCTCTATCGACAGCCACCCTAGGATGTGTACGGTCGGCTATGCTATGCTATGCTACTGCTGCGGTTGCTGCTGATTTTGCTAAAGATACTAAGTCATTCCTGACCGAGTCAATTATTTGCGGAAGTGGGTCAATTGGGTTTTTAAATTAAGAAAAATGTTTTGATTTTTTGATTTTATACGAAAGAGCACCTTTTTCTGAACCACCATGATTTTTTTCAGATTTTTAGAACTTTATTTTGGTACACTGGGAAAAAAAATCTTCATTCCTTCTATGTGTCCGGGACATGGATTTTCGCAATGGGGGTAAACAAATGTTTTCCATTAGTGCGACTCATATTTTTGATGAAGCACCATACAGCAGCGACTCATACAATTTAGAGCACATACTATTCATGCGCTAATTTGCCTGCGTAATCGGGTATTGGTTGCATATACTTTGGATGTGGTTTGGCACATGGATATTTGCCATTAAGTATGAGGCAATTTTCCTGAGTGTACCTAAAATCGATTTCGAAGAGATTTTTCGAAATCACCTTTTGACAGCTGGGCAGCTGCTTGACAGCTCCGCCCAGTATAAAATACGACGAGGGGTGATTTGACAAATCGCTCCCATACAAACTTCAAATTGATTTTTAAATAGGTTCCCGGGCACCAAAATTAATGAATTTCGGCTCAGTTTTGCATGCAGAATCAGAATATGGAATTATCTCAACACCGTTAAAGAAGCCAATTGGATGCCCCGGTGAGTTCGTTGCGTGTTTTTACGGCTGCTTCTTCAGCTGCTGACTGTGCAGCCTTCTGAATAGCCCTGGTGAGCGATGAAGGTGTGTCGCAGAGTGCTTTGATTCTTTATTTCTGTAGCGCTGTTTTTGCTGCTACTAGTAAGTACAGATATATTCTGTTTGATAACATCAAACAGTTTTTCCACGCGCTCAAGCGTTTCGTCATGGATAGCGCTAAGTTTTTCGAAGTTTGATTGCAGCTTGTGGTTTGCTGCCAGACTGGATTCAATGCTGTCCTTTATGTTGGCGAAAGACGTTGCCAATTGTTTCAGGTTCAGCTCGGGGGTGAAGTTATCTTGACAATCCTGGCAAAGGGGCAGCATAAAGGTCCGCAGAACTTCTTCGTGATGTCGTTGTGCTCCTACACAAGCTGCGTGGAATTGTCGGTTACAGTTTCCGTGACAACGCCATAGGGAGCGATTGTCAGGATTGTCAGTCAGCATGCAATTAATTATACCACACTTCATTGCACTCGCGGTGGGTAAAAAAAATAATAAAGTCACACACGGTGGCGGCGATTCGCGTGAGGCGAAAAGTAGAGAAAAAAAAAATACTAACGCAGGTTCGCGCGCGGACGGACCCGGGGTCAAAAATTAAATAATAAGTTAAGTTTTAAAAATATTTACAAGCGCGCTGTTACGCACGTCCGAACTCAAAGGTGGTTCGACTAAGACTTCAAAATCTAGTTTGAAAATATTGTCTCCTACCGGGGCAAAATAGACACTCATCTATGTGAGAGAAACGGCGAGGGAAAAAATAACCAAAATCACAAACCAACCCCATTCGTGGATTTCAGTATATTTTCGGTTAAAAGTTCACTATAGTAGACATTGGATGAAACAAATTGGTCAAAAAACAACAACAGTGAA
This sequence comes from Aedes albopictus, assembly GCF_035046485.1. Classification (NCBI taxonomy): domain Eukaryota; kingdom Metazoa; phylum Arthropoda; class Insecta; order Diptera; family Culicidae; genus Aedes; species Aedes albopictus. Next base: position 181,815,338 of record NC_085136.1, on the reverse strand, counting down.
AAATAGTTTTTTTTTTTATTTGGGTTGACCCTGGTTGACCTAATAGTGGTCACAATAATATTTGTTTCGAATTCGTTGAAAACCGATGCTAATCTAGAGCACCAATGGGAAAGAGAGGGTTAACTTGAAATTAAAAATACTATCAAATACATCACAAGTTAGTCCGGCTAATGTGCTGTATGCACATCTTAATTCAAAAAATCAAGTGATGGATTCAACATGACTGCCATAGTTGTATCTTTCCTGTCTTCAAATTCTATTAACAATAAAATAACTTTTTAGATTAATGTTTTTGTCAAAGTAAATAACTAAATTTAATAACTAACACTTAGTATATAAGTACAAAGTACACAACTTGAACAGATCCCTAACTTTTTTCATAAGGAATAAGGTCATGTTAGATATTTGTTTAAGACTACCTACCTTTTGTGATCACACAGCCGGACAAGTCGCTGAGATTGATAATATGTTTGATCAAATCCAACCCGTTTGACAACATGCCGTTTGGCATATACGGCATACAGTTTTTTGTCATATTTGTCATTTGACAAGCAACTCTTATACCAAAGGACTGTATGTCTTATGGCATTATACCAAACTAGGTAGATCCGTTTGATTGTGTTTAACAAACACAGTGTCAATTTGAGCGAGTTGGTCGGTCATGTTGACTAAATACACTATGTGCATATAGTGCAGTTGGTCGATAAGATCGATCATAAAACACATCGATCAGCTGTCAAACGACACAAGCCAAACGTCATATCGTCTTATCCCTACCAGAAAGTGGGCATCATTGTGGCGGCCATTAGCGCTCGTAAATTGCGGGATTGTATCAGTTCAATTTGTAGTGCAATCAACAATATTGAAAGCAAATCACTTTTTTGAACTTTGGACGCGTTTATATTATGTCGTTTTTCTTTTTGATCCAGTTCCAACCTGGGTTGGAACTGGATGAGATCACAGTTTCAACCCAAACCCGACTTCGGTTTCGCTTGTACTAAAGTTTGTTTGACGTTGTTTGTTTACACATTTTCCGCCAATCCAGTTCCAACCCAGGTTAAAAAAGAAAAACGGCATTAGTTATCTTGTGTTGCACATCAGGCAATTATGCGTCCACCGGTCTGTTAGGATGATCTTAGAACCAGAGCCATAGCATGGTCCCATGGCGCAAGCATCCAGGTTGGCGCCTCGCGACATTGTTAAGTTGCTAAAGCTTGTAGTTATTCATTTTTTTTTTCAAAGTTGGCGCCTCGCGACATTGTTAAGTTGCTAAAGCTTGTAGTTATTCTTTTTTTTTTCAAAGTTCTTTAAAAGTTGCACTTTTCTTAGAAACAAGAAACAAATTCCACTAGATTTTTTTGTTTTCTTATGTTTTTCGTTCGTGTATTTTTTTAGGAATTTCAATGGGACGAGTATAAGTACGAACATTAAAGATTTATAACATAAATGATGCATAATTTTCTTCAGCAAATCTTACAGATTTTTTTTGAATTTTTGTTTCTGGATTTTTCAACTCAATTTTGTTACAAAAAATATTTAATTGAGTTTTAGGGGTTTTCAGAGATCCTCAAACGATGTATTTTATAAATTTTCGACGATTATTTTAATAGGCTCCACCAAAATTCTCCAATAACTTCACCAAAGAAGTGTTAAGAAGTTTTTTCAAAGCATTTCTCAAAAGATCTGTAAGAAAATGTTCAGTAATCATTAGACAAACCACGAACATTGTTGAATACCAGGTTGGAATTTCTAAAAGAAACCTCTACATCAGTTTTTGTTGTAATCTTTGGAAGAATTCCTGCTGGAATCACGAGAATAAATTATGCTAGAATCTCTGGAGGAATTCCTGCAGAAATTTCCGGAGGAATACTTAATGAAAATCCGGGAGAAAATATCAGCAAGAATTTCAAATAGAATTCATGGACTAACTCTTGAAGGAATGTCAGCAGCTGTTCGTGAAGAAATACTTGATGGAATGTTAGAATTAGTAGAGAATCACTTTTGGAATCCCAGGAAGAAGTTCTGAAAGAATCCACGGAAGGCTTCCATAATAAACCTTAAGAAAAATTTTGGATGGAATCAATGTCAGATTTTCCAACGAATACCTGGAGAAATTCCTGAATGAATTCAAAATTTATGATTTTTTGGAGTAGTTAATAAGGAATTTCATGGGAGGTTTTCTACCGGAATTCTACCAGAAATATATGGAGCAATCCCTAGTAAGCATGGAATAATTTCTGAAGGTATCAATGGAGGTTTTTCTGATCGATGTGATAGATTTTTTACAAGAGAATCTATAAATGACTTTCTGAAGAAAAATTTAGTCGAATTTCTCGAAAATTCCATAAAAGACTGGAAGAATTTTCATAAAGAATTCTTGGGATTTCTAACGGAACCTATGCAGAATTTTCCAGAAGAAATCCATGGAGGAACTACTGACAAAATCTATTGAGGGTTTTCTAGGCACCTAATCCTTAATGATATTTTTGCAGGAATCACTATACGAATTCCAAAGAAAATTTTGGAACTCTAAAGAAATTATGGGAGAATATTCAATAACATCCTTGGAAAAATATCGGGAAGAATCTTTTGACTAATTTCTGAATAAACTTCTAGATAACTTCCTGAAAGCCTCTCTGGGGGAATTTCTAAAGGAATTTAGAAACTTCTTCGAGATATTTCAAGAAAAATCTTCAGAAGCATTTATGATTTGAGATTTGTTTTAAAGAACCCCTGAAGGAGTATCTGAAAGAATTTCTAGATAAATTTCAGATATATGTTTTGAAAGATTTTCTGAAACAAAAAAAAAACTAACAAATACTTGGTGGAATTTATGAAGGAATTCCTAGAATATTAAATTTGTTTTGGGGAAAGGAAAATTAAAAAAATAGGGTTTGGCTAGAGGACCCCCTAAGCCATCGAAATTTACTTCTGCGGCTTTTTAGCTATGTTAAAGCAGTGGATTCTTCCAAGGTAATTTTTTTTTGACAAGTTTCACGTCTCCTCTTTATGTTAAAACCGTCAAAGATACAACAATAATAAATTATTCCAGTGATATACGCATTTGAAAATACGCATCGATGTTGCCTATAATGGACACCACCGGCCATTATAGGATTATTTACAAATATCTTGGCGCCTATAGTGGACCCCCATTTGATTTCCATGTTAGCTGTCACGCCGCCGACGGTGCCTATCACGTATATAACATCCCTATTCCCAGCCAATAGGATTGTTTGCAGCCAACACCAATTGGGTTCCCCCATTGACAATACATTTGAGTTCCCTAAACATTGGTACAAGATGCGGGAATCGAAAACGTGACGTCATCGCACCCTGGTGGTGCCTATAGTGGTTTCGCAGCGCGGCGTCACGAACACTAATGCAAATCTACTGGTTGAAAATATGCCTATTTGATTTTGCCGGTAACAGCTGATTTCTGTTTACTATTTTCAACCAGTAACTCAGGTAGTGTTTGTGTAATGCAACGTGTACGTACACGCAACACCACTAAAAGCAGAAACCACTATAGTGGACCCTCCCTGAGTGTGCGTATAGTGGACCCTTTTGAGTGTTTACATTTATTAAATAGTTACAATAACCGATTGTTGTGGCCACTGGGTCATCTGTTTGCCAGAAACTGCTGTGTAGCAATGTAAGTGATGTTCCCCCGCTGGAAGTTGCCTGGAAACAGTTGATTTGGGCATTTATATTTGAGTTTTTCTTAAGGGCGTTCACTATAGGCGCAGGGTCCACTACTAGCACACAACCCCTACTCACTGGTAGTTTTTTTTGGGTAAAAACAGCTTGAAAGATTTCAGCTAGATTTCCTAGTTTATAAGTTTAAGCCTTAAGAAACATTAACTGGGAATAAAAATTGGATGAACATAAAGAGCATTAGGAATTTTCAGAAAGAAACATTCACTAGACTTTCGGAAGCTTATTGATTTTGTTTTGCTCATTAAAAACTAAAATAGCTGCTCAAAACAAAAAGCACATTCTTAAAATCGTCTAAAAATCTATTTTTTTTTGAAAATACGGAAGAACGAAAAACACATGATCAATCTTAGATACATTAAATAATTAAATCTAATTGATAACATTCTAGAAAACAACAGCATCATCCTGTTTCCTTCTAGCCTTAGGCCTTTTCGGAGCCGCTCTGAAGCTGGCGCCCTTGGCGGGGGCCAACCTGGCCAACCGCACGCTACGGCTCTGCTTAGAGCCACGTAGCACATTGAGTTGTCTCACGAAACCTACTGCAAGCCTATCCATATACATACGTGAGAACAAAAGATGTTTACAAAGTTCTTACAGATAGATTAACACGGGAAATCTGAACACAAACCACTACGACACAGGAATTTGGATTGGACAATTACAATTTCAAAGAGCTAGGAGGCAATTTATGTGAGGCTAGTTGACACATTCATATAAGTATGCTAGAAGCTAATCTCAAGACTAATCTCAAGTTATTAGAAACAAAATTCAGACTGTTATAAATAATACACGCTAGTTATAATCATGAATGTGGTTCAAAAAATCGTTTTTGCTCCATCCTGCTTATTTAAACCACAGTGTCGAAAAAAAAATACAGCACAATGATGTTCAATAAGCTATTTTACGAGACGTTCTACCGGTGGGCCGCTCATTGTTATTGTTTATATTTGGTGTTTTAGTTTTCGCGAAAAGTAGCATAACATGTGGTGAGCGCTAATCAGATTTTTGCTGGCAGAGATGTTTCGGTTTCTAATGCGGTCTAATGTATGAATCCCCCGAGCTGTATGATGTCACTAGCAGATGAAAAAAACATCCCCACGGTCTACGGATATTAATTATAGTGGGCGGATTGACGCATTTTTGCAGATGAATGAACCCCGTTTATTGAATGGGCCCGTATCTAGCGAAAATGTTAATAAATGAGCCCACCCGGTTGAACTTTAAAACTGGCAAACATTAAAAAAAACAGCTGATTTGAAACGTCTCATAAAATGCCTTATTAGTGCAAAAAACGAACACAAATAAACAAACACAGTTACCCATAGACACGAGGCTGACAATGAACAAGACAAAGAAGAGATGACACAATGAAAGCGGCGTCTTGTGGTGTCATGCCACGGGGGTGCTGTGGTGATCTGAGTTTGTTGCCGCTTATCATGCGCAACCAGAGCTCACTAATACCAACATCCACTCAATACAGCAGCGGGAGAAAATAAGGGAAAATGCACTTTGATGAACAATGTTTGCGAAAAGAGGTGTTCATTGTCTTTTCACAAACAACTCCCACTCTCTGTAGGAACTAAACCTAAACCTAAACATTGACACTCTCAAAATGAAAATTATCAAATATTCCGCTTTTTCATTTCATTTTTATGAGTTCTAATGTGATGCAAGCGTTTTGCACCAATATACCTCGTTAAAAGGTAAACATCCAAATTTCACGAATGTGTTGGTGAATATTTTGGCTGGAGCATACATTTATGCTCCACAAGGAGGCACAATCCAACTTGTCAAACTCAATAGTAAAAAATAGGTTGCCGTCCCCTTGGGTCATCCACTATAGTTGAGTTCAGCCAAAAGTTCAGCTTCAGTTCAGTTCAGCTGAACTTCAGCTCGACGAATTCGAATATGAATATTTCAATTTGGAATTGATTTACATATTATGGTTTCAGGCATGTAAATACCGATGTTACCTTAATTCAATGCATTATAGTTACTTTTGGAGAGTGATGCAAAACAACTGCATTTTTTGATTCTGCATCGAATCAGTTGACATTGAAAATACTGACATTAAGTATCAGTAAGGTGGTTGAAGTTCAGCAGACAGCGGTCAAAAGAATTTTGAAAGCATACATTTGCGCGCCATCTACTCTTGGTTCTAATTTGTAAACATCCTTAGTTTAATGGTTTCATAAATGGCCGTTCGCAATGCTGTTTTATTTTGTATGGCGAGTTTTAAAAATTTTAAAACTCGCCATACAAAATAAAACAGCATTGCGAACGGTCTAAGCACAAACATCAGTGTTTTTCTCTCGATTTAGGTGCTTATGATCAGTGTTTTCGGTAATTATCGATATTTCTTGAGTCATAATGTTCAATTATCCTTTCATTTGAGAAAAATAATTGCCCAGGGAGATTTCAATTTTTAGTCGACTTTCGCTTTCCAAACAGAGCAAAAACAAAAACAAGCGAGAGTAGAGGCTAATATTTCATAATGGTGAAAACAGAACACTGATTTTTGTCGGAATGAAATTTTTCAATCTAATATGCTGAATATATTTATCTTCATGTTCAAATCACATACTGACTTGCTTTTAGCATAATGAAACGGTATTAAATTTAGCTTTGTGATCGAAAATTGAACTTTTCTTGTTTGGTAGTTACGTCTTTTACTGGGTCTAATACATGATTGGGTTGGCGAAATTTGTTCCCAGTTGACAGTCAACTTACACCCCTGGCCAAGACGACTATCAAAACAAAAACAAATCAACATCGCTAGCGCAGCTGGGCGTTGGTGCAGACGATCGTGTTTTGACAATGAATTAACTACATCGGCTGTTTTCCTACTCTCCGCATCGACCAATGTGGCGCTAGCTTCTATGCGCGAAAAATCGCTAAAAGTAAATCGCAAAAATATTGTATGGCGAATAGCATCTAAAGGCAAATTTATCGAAGTGGAATACATTATTCGAAAAAATATTTGGTAGTGGTTGTGCACAATGATGACTACTATTAAGCCTACCAAATATTTTTTCAGTAAAAGCTTTCTATTTCAAGTAATTCAAGTTTAGATGCTTTTCACCATACAAAATAAAATGGATTTACTCCTGCTGATCAACTGTGGATGTGCGCCAAGCGGGTAGTCCATTGCAGAGATCTCACTATCTTAGTGTCGCTTTTAAGAAATCCATAAGCTTGTAAGAATTCCATAAATGCTCATTATTACTTTTATATTTCCCTATTTAGTTCTAGGTTAATTTTTATGATCCTCATATGTATAACTGAAAAAATACCTGCAACTATGCTGATATGTGGTTTTTGGAAAAAAATATTAGATATATCAACATCGCTATGAATTTAGGCAGCTTTTTGAATTTGCCATAATATTGTTCATGTAGTTGAAAATCCGAATTTGTGACACGTGAAATTCGATTTTTCTTACAAACCATGCGTCGAACGTACTTCGGGTAAAGTGCGCTGGATAGAAGGCCAGATCCGTTGCTCAGCGCACTACGTCCGACGTTAGGTTTCACGTATGGATTTGGAGGAAACTCGATTCTCGCGTGTGAGGAAACTTCGGGTTTCAACCGCGACGACAACAATTATCATATGATAATTAGGACAAGTGACAAATAAAAATATAATAAGAACACATAATTTTGGACAAACAATGTAATCGTCACACACTCATTCATTCTTCCCCGAACATACACATTTGGTCTATTGTATATTGAAGGGTTGTTTTTTTTTTTCGGAGAAACGGGAACGAAAAAAATGTGTTAGCTTCATCATGCTTTTCAAAGTTTGGCTTCTATTTTGTTTTTGATTAAATATGATTTCATTCAATAAATGCGATAAATTAACATTAAGAATAAGAATTGCATTCAATTTTTATTTATTCTCTTTTTTAAATTTAAAGATGTGTGTACTAAATTGATTAAGTTTTTTTGTTTCACAGGATATATATCTACCAAAAAGTTGAAGCAATTCGATAACTGGGTAGTACACACATATGCATATGTTACTCTAGCCTGTCTCCTATGCTGCAACAAAAACTAACTAATAAGTACAAATAGAAGACCGGACAATATTGAATCAAAATCAACATGATTGTGATATGAATACTACACTCAGCGAAGTAAACTACCGAAATTCATTAAAATACCTTATGAAATTTAGCCATAACTGTAAAGTATGGATGCCATAAGAATACCTTATGAAAATTGAACATGCTTATTATGACCTAATTACATAATATAAACTTATGAAAAGAGCAGAAAAATCACAAAATGATGCAGACTGGAATCGATCCATGAATGTCGAGATCACTGAGCTCGTGCCCAACCCACGCGGCTATCGACGCTTGAGAATATCGTGTTTCTAAATGTGTATAAAAGCCAAACTGTGAGTCGATTCTGCGTCATAGACCGACCTTATGAAAATCGTTCTAGCCGTTATGAATTGTTTAAAGGTCATTTCATAAGTTAGACCTTATGATAATCTTAGGTTTATTTGCCTGAGTGTATTGGTACATAAATTATTTCCTGCAGTAGGACTGCTGTTGGCGGTTTGCCCTCAGAATCAAAATTAAAACGGCTTAGAATGATGAACCCATTCAGTAAGTCACTTTTTCCAAACATTTTTGGCAGTTATTTTGGATCGATTACCGCATTTTGTACACAAATAGCTTTACTTTTCTAATTAAATAAACCATTATCGAATAAGCGTTTCAGAAACATATTTAACGTTGATTGATGTAAACATTAGAGGGTTTTCATTTATTTTCTGAAAGTGTTTGTGGATATAGACATACATTTAGGATCATAGACGCACACAAGGTTGAACACATTAGACAAAACACATACTCCATGCAACTGATTTTTACTGTTTATTGCCAATGATGAGCTGGTTTAATATAGTTAAATGCAGGATGATTATGATTAACCATTTTCTCTCAAAATATGCAATGACAGACTCAAACAAAGGAGCTGGTCCAATTTGCAATTGAAAGCGTGTAGTGCTTTGCCAATTTTTTATTCATAGCAAGCTTAATAGACTGTTGATTGAAGTACTAACTTACTAACAATTTCTGTTTCTTAAGTATGCCTTAATAAATTCAGTGAAAATATTGATCGAATACTATTACAGTCAGGTCTTTTTTTACGCGGTTTTCATTTACGCGGCCGCGTCAATGAAAACTCCATACAAAAAAATCATCGTCTTATTTTTGCATGATTCGACGAGAAATGGTGGGATTTTTTTACGCGGTTTTCCCCCCGGTACGTATCCCCCGCGTAAAAAAAACCTGACTGTAGTCAATTGTTATTCTGGTTATTCTGGAACATGAGGTGCAAAAGTATATTGATATCCATATTGTCGTATAAATGCAGGTTTTTTTTTATCATGTATCTGGAACGTAATAATTGAGACACTGTTTAAGATGTTACGAATCAAATTTGATAGAAATAAAATATGATTTTGCAAATTTAAGTATTGGTTGAAACTTAACAGTGCATATTGACAGAATAATTGATGAAATGGACAATAAAACAATACTGCAGAAAACTGTTCCTTTTTTCAAAATCAATTGCATAGAGGGGAAGGGGAATCAAAATGCCATAGGAAAAGGATACTTTTAAAGGTTTTTTTTCCTGAATCAGGTATCACCAGTTACAGAAAATGGTAAAAATAAGTCATATGAAAATATGATATTCACATTGTTAAATGGCTGTTTTAGGTGTAGGGTAAACTTGGGCGCCCTTTCTAAACTTCAGTTACACCTATCATTGTTATAGTTAAATTTCTTCTAGTGCTCTTTGAAAGGAATATGATTAGTACTCAGATACAAACTATTGGTCACATGTGTTTTAGGAGTACTTACCTTTCACTATATTCATCCATGTGAGCATATGACTGTACCGAATTTTCTTCGATGAGAAACTTTACTCTTTGGTAGAACGATGCTGTCACGGATGGGGGTTGCTTTCTAAGAAGTACCTCTACGGGGTCATTGGATGCTAAACACATTATGTGCTCAGCACATATTTGATGTGTGCAACATTCGCTGTCAGAACAATCAGTCATACCATCTGAAAATATGCAATAAAATTAAATAATTTCAATATTATTCCGCTTTTGTTTAAACATGACATGAATCCCTGGGCTCCAATAGCAACAGCTGTAAAGGCATGCACTAAGGCAAAATAAATTAGGTAGAACGTAAGAACCTCTTAAAATTTAGCGACATTACGATTATTGTTGGAAGCCATAAATGTCACTTATGATTAAGAGGGGAAAATTTAATGCCGAGTCACTTACGAATATTTTATTTTATTTATTTATTTCCATAACAAATCAATGTAGCTTAAGGATCATTCCTTTTAAAGCGCTACAATTAGTCACGATCAAGAAAAATAACAACTTATCTTACATTTCTACATTTCTGATTAGATATTCACTAATGTTGATTTCCCCTGCTAAACCATTTAACGCATTCTTGCTGAAAGCTACTAAAAGAATTAAGGTTTTTTATTCCGTTTGGTAGAAGATTCCAGTAAATTATGCCTCTTACAAATAGCGTATTTGCATAGTGTGCTGTATTGTGCGAGGGTGTTATGAAGTTTCTGATACGAAGGCTTTGAAAAGGATTAAGGATTTGGTGCAGATATTGTGGAGTTGAAAATCTAATTATCTTGAATAGAGTTAAACATGATCGCATCTTAATAAATTCGTGGAATGGACATCCAATTAATTTGGTTTGCAGATGAGATACACTTGAAAATCTTGACAAGTTAAAAACATAACGAACACAACAGTTAAGTGCAATTCTAAGCCTATCAATTGCTCTAGCGGAAGCATTCAAAAGAAATACATCACCGTATATCAAGTGGGGTAGTAATAATGATTTGAACAGTTGCAACTTAACATTAGTAGGCAGCATATTTGAAGATAATTTCAGTAATCGCAAACCACCATAAATTTTTCCACACATGTTATTAACGTGACTGTCCCATTCCAGATTATTCTGAATTATGAAGCCTAAATTGGAAACCTTATCAACGTATTCTAATTTATCATCGCCCAAATAAAATATTGGTAGAGAGTCAATGTGGGTATGTCTGGATATGAACATTACTTTGGTTTTGGAGGCATTAATTGGTAACAAGTTTTTGTTCGCCCAACTCATGACATTTGCTAAATCAGCACTAATCAACCGGGACATCCATGAAATATTACCTTTATCTAAAGTAAAATATAATTGCACATCATCGGCAAACATGTGTATCTGACAATACTTCAACGCGTTTGGTAAGTCATTAATAAAGCACGAGAACAATAGGGGACCAAGGATAGAACCTTGTGGTACTCCAGACATAATAGGAGATGTCTTAGAATACACTCCGTCCGCAAAAACCGTTTGGCTTCGATTTGTTAAATATGATTGCATAAGATTTACCGCTGAACGAGAAAATAAAAACTGTGAAGACAATTTCTTAAGGAGCTTTGTATGTGACACTTTATCGAAAGCTTTAGAAAAATCGATAAGAAAAAGAAACGCAACACCTTTTTTGTCAATAGCCGAATGAATGTCATTGTGTACTTTAAGGAATGCAGAAGTTGTGCTATGCTGTTTACGAAAACCTGACTGGAAAGGATGCAAAAGGCCAAAACTTTCAATATGAGCTTGGATTTGGTTTTTTTAGAATTCTTTCGAATATTTTGGATATTGCGCACAAAATGCTAATTGGGCGGAGATTATCCAAGCTTAAAGTTCTAGCTTTCTTTTTTATTGGGATTACTTTAGAAGTCTTCCATGCTTGCGGAAATTTAGAAGTAGATATAATTAAATTGAAAATATAATGTATCATCGGGCAAATAGAGGGAAACAAGAGCTTTACAAACCGTAAAGGTATTTCATCTAAACCAACTGCATTAGATTTAATAGAATTGATTGCTATAATGATATCATCATGTAAAATTTCTGAAAATTTAAAACCATATTCGTTGCTAGGTGGCACCGGAAGTAGTTCCTCATCAGAGGTAAAGTTGGAACAAAAATAATCATTGATTTCGTCATTATCATTATCAAATTTATTAGAGCAGTCAGAAGGTTTGGTAATATTCAAATTTTTAATTCTTTTCCACAGATCTTTACTGGAGTTAGACGCAGTAAAATTGTTTGATACATATCTAGTCTTAGCATTATTTATCAAACTAGTAACTTTATTACGCATTCGTTTAAATTGGTTATGGTTGAAAGCAGTTCTATCAGCAATCCAAAGACGATAAGCAATATTGCGTTCCACTATTGCACTAGCTATTTCATGATTAAACCAAGGATTCTTTTTTGGTTTGAAGGTGCGAACGGGGACGAATTCATTAAATAGCCTTATTAGCTGAATATTAAAAAAGTTCAAAGCCAAATCAGTATCGTTTATAGTGTACAGAAGGTTCCAGTTTATACTATCGAAAGCTTCAACAAGACGAGGTACGTTAATTCTACTATAGTCACGATATACACCATTAACTTCTTCTTCAACTTTGTTAACATTGATGGTGCAGAATAGTACGTCATGTTTCGAAAACGCAGGTGCAGAGACTTGATTTACGTTCAACACAAACTCGGAGTTATTTGTTAAAACAAGATCTATCAATGAGCTACCTGCATTGAAATAATGTGTGTTTAATGAATTCAAGCATTTCAAGCCATAGTATTCAAGGCAACTTTTCAACTGTTCTGTTTTACTGTCTGTTTTGTTCCAATTTGTATTGAAATCGCCTAACAGTAAAACATTTTCATATTGCAAAGATAAATCAGCAAGTTTATTGAACATGACTCCTGAACAATCAATTCCTGGAGGATTGTAGCAAACACCAAGCAAGAATTTATTGGAATGATGCATAATTTCGACAAAAATAAACTCAGTTCGACACGTATCACCATCTCCAAGGATTATTTCTGAAGCAGAGAGCAATCTACATTTTATAAAACTTTTATAATATATACAGACACCACCTCCACGGCTATAGATGCGATCATTTCTAACCAGGTTGTACCCTTCAATTTCTATGAGGGAATCAGGAATATTATCAGTAAGCCAGGTTTCACTTAAACAGATTATGTCGATAGCACTATTGTGGAAGCACAATTTAAATTCTTCAAATTTACTTAGCTGGCGCGCACAAAGGCTTTGAATATTTACATGGCAAACATTTAGATATTTAGAGTCCAATGCACAGCTCATTACAACACGTGGAATACACACATTTGTAGAGGCATTACTGAAATTCTCACCCGACATCGTGATAGAGTAACAACAGCTTCAAACAGCACGAACACTCTAAACAGCCCAACCCAAGGAAATCAACTATTAAATTAAGCAATGAGTAATGAATAATTTCACAATCATCCAAAAGTTCATTCATCATTTATCGAAGATCATTTTTGTAGTGAATATACCGAAGATCGGACTCAATATCTTATCTTAACATAAGCATCACCAACAGCAGCATCCAGCACCAGCACCAAGCAGCATCCAGCAACAACAGCAGCATGATCAGGAACGTTGCGGTCCAAAAACAGTCTTACTTTTAGGAAGGAAGATAAGATGGAAAACTCAAGGATCGGAAACAAGGACTTACTTGGCAGGAATATGCAAAAACTAATAGGAAAGGTTATTTCATATTGTAACTTTTAGGCGTGGATGGAGACACGGAAAAAAAAGGAAAAGATGCAAGGGACAACGGGAAGGACATGAGTATTTAAGAGGAAGGGGTAAAAGATTCCAACTCATCTATCGAACGAACTAGAACGGCATCATCCTCCGGCGTAGGCTTGATGAATACGCTGCCGTCTTTGGTGAAAACGGCATGCAGCTTCCCGGTACGTCTCAAGTTGATTGCTTTCCCTTTGATTCGCCGTGCTTGGTCCGTCAAATTTTCATTCACATATATGCGTTTGTCGACGTTGAACCCAATGTGAATCAACGACAAGTTGCGCACTGTGAAATATCACCGGTAGAAGTCATCCCTAGCCAATTTGAAAGCGAACTGTATGGCTATCGGTGGAGTAGCACCATTTGCGATAGGTAGTTTGGCTAATCGCTTCGAAAACGTCAGTGGAATAGTATGTTCAGAGTATCCAAGTGCAGCTGAAACTCTTTGAACGATTGTATCCACGTCCTCGTTAGGAACGTATGGAACACCGGCCAATATCAAATCATTCGACTTCTCAGCAGCACTAATCCTTTCGTTGGTTTGATGAATATTAGCACGCACTCTAGTCAATGAATCTGAGAGTTTGTTGATATTAGACGTGCATTCCGCTTTGAACTGCTGAACATCATCTCGCAGCGTCGAAATCTCCGTTTGAAGGTCCGCCTTGCACACATCTATTTTGCCATTGGTGGTTTGGAACATACTCTGCATCCGAGCGAAGAGATCATTCAAGTCGTCAATTTGATCATCTTCAGATTTGTCGAGGTCGTCTCTGGATCGTTTCACGTTGTTCCCATCATTGTTTCTTCCCAGCGGCACCGATATGTTTGTTTTGCCTTTGACCATTGTGTTGAGAAGCGCTTTGATACGACGACAGAAGCAAATGAATACGCCGTGAGTACTTGACTGTTTGACACTTCAAATGAACTTCACAATGTCTGGCAAACAATCGTCTCAAATTGGCACAAATACGATTCCAGAAAATAGCCTCGGAAGGGAGATACAGTTTTCCAGTGGCCAAGATTCCGAATGTCAGAGGCTTCGCGACATCAAAGAATGGGTCTGGTTATGCAGAGAGCTTTTAACGGGTTGAAAAACGGTTGAAATCTTCCGTAGAATCACAGGCACAGCCGCGCTACTCACTACTCTCGCTCATCCCTTCAGAAAACTCAAAATGATATTTATTGTATGTTTTCTGTTATTGAATTCAACTACTAAAACTTATGAAAAAGATATTGTACATAAATGATGAATTTTATGGCGGAAGAAAAATAATATTCGTATTCCAATTTGATGGATTTTGAATGAATTAATTCTATTCTAAATCATGGCATGACATTGTATCTTGGAATTACCCCGTAACAAAAATGGTAAATTTTTCTTGATCGATAATTTCAAACAAAAGGACAAGGAGCGTTCTTTCATTTAAGTTTTCATGAACAGCTAGCATTTTGTGGCAAAAAATGATCGTCAATTTCCCTTCTTGTCACTTTTATTAAACCATTACGCTCGATTAATAGCGGCCGATCAGGTTACTTACGTAATTCCAGATTTGTTGTTGATTTGAGCGTAGAATTCTGGGACACTTGTAATATTGCGAAATGAATGCAATTTGACTTTTCATGTCCTGTAGTTTCGAAAACATATCTGTGAGTAATGTGTGTTTGCCCAAGCCGCAGCTAATTGGAATCCATACCCTTAGGGCTCGTTCAAATACTACGTAACGCTTAGAGGGAAGGGAGGGGGTTTAGAACTGTGTTAAGATACAAAATTTTAAAATTGTCCATACAAAAGTGGTTACCTGGGGGAGGGAGGGGGTCTAAAACTGTCAAATTTCGCGTTGCGTAATATTTACATGAACCCTTACTGGGAAGATTTCCATAGATTTATATACATATATACATATTACCCGTAACGTGGGTAGATCACCTTATAATGGTGCGTTACGGCGTAAGATCTCACGGAGACAAATTTCGTTCGTTTGAAACAAAAATATTCATGTTTATTCGGTAAACTGGTAAAATATTTAAAACTAAAATATTAATTTTTAAAGCAAACTCAATTATATATTGATTTCTACAATACCCATTGAAGAGCCCCCCGTTCCGCCGTCGAGAACATAAACAAAACTCTCAAGTTCCAGCTGCGTCACCAAACAAGATTTCCTCTTGCAAAAAAGCAAGTTTCACCAAAAGTTTCCACGAAATCCCATTGATTTCGGGAGCGTATGTTATCTACATGATGTTGGCATTGAAAGTGCCACGCGGGATTTGGATTTTCCTAGAGAAGGAAATAATTTTGCAAATTTAATTGGAAAACAAATATTTCCGTAAAGCCGACCTGCCACAAAAAACAAACAAAAACTTTTACATTGGTTTCTAACATAACCTGTCAGAAGATACATGTTTGTTTCAAAAATGGATTGAATTTGCTTCAAATGTGACGTTTAATTTGCTCCAAACAGTTTTATTTTTGTTGCCAGAACAAATTGACAATTTATTTGAGTTTACCTGAAATATTTTTGATTTTACCATGCTCTTTTCTGCGTGACCATAACCAATTTTGATTTCGTAATTTTCCAGCTTGGATTAAATGCAGGAAAATTATAAGATCAAAATTTTGTTTACTTTTCTGTGTTTTGTTCTATTTTTGTATTTTGGTTTTTTTTTTCACTACTATTATACCATTTTTTCCGTGTTATTTGCTTGACTTTAACTTCAACTTTAATAAAATAATGATTTGTTTCAGCGCTGCTCAGGTAAATAAAGTTGTAATTGCAATGTAAGTCAATTGACATTATATATATATATCAATTAATATTCTATATATATATATAACATCAGTAACATTCGCAGAAAAAAGCATGGTAAAATCAAAAATATTTCAGGTAAACTCAAATAAATTGTCAATTTGTTCTGGCAACAAAAATAAAACTGTTTGAAGCAAATCGAACGTCACATTTGAAGCAAATTCAATCTATTTTTGAAACAAACATGTATCTTCTGACTGGTTATGTTAGAAACAAATGTATTTTTTTTTGTGGCAGGTCGGCCCTACGGAAATATTTGTTTTCCAATTAAATTTACAAAATTATTTCCTTCTCTAGGAAAATCCACTTCCCGCGTGGCACTTTCAATGCCAACATCATGTAGATAACATACGCTCCCGAAATCAATGGGATTTCGTGGAAACTTTTGGTGAAACTTGCCTTTTTTGCAAGAGGAAAACTTGTTTGGTGATGCAGCTGGAACTTGAGAGTTTTGTTCATGTTCTCGACGGCGGAACGGGAGGCTCTTCAATGGGTATTGTAGAAATCAATATGTAATTGAGTTTGTTTTAAAAATTAATATTTTAGTTTTAAATGTTTTATCAGTTTACCGAATAAACATGAATATTTTTGTTTCAAACGAAAGAAATTTGTCTCCGTGATATATATTATAATCATAATATTTATTGTTTCAGGTAAAATCAGGTAGTTGGTCGACTATATAACTAAATATATTCAAATTACATGATACTTGGGATATTGGGAGGGGTAGCCTAAGGAAGCTAAATGCACTGGTTTCTGGACAAATGTGCGTGGGGTGGCCAGACTTTGTCACGAGATAACAACCATCGTGTTGTCTTCCGAAGGTCTTCAGTACATTTTGCTTACCCTGCTACAACAAACCATCAGGTAGATCATTCCCTTCCGGTATGACTCTGCAGCCATAGGTAATCCTTGCGCTAATTGTGGGTACACAATCATCATCATCATCATATACATATATACATTAGGGTGACCAATTTTCATATAGGGTGGTCCAAAAATCAAGGTTTCAAGGTAACTTTTGAACCATTTGACCGATTTTAAACTTCTTCTTTTTTTTGTTTGAAAGCTATTGAATTTTCAGGAAAAATACGTTAAAATCTGAAAAACATACATCTCTGATTTTTTGATATGTTACGCCATATTTCCTGAATTTTCTGATAAAAATATAAAACCAGGGTACTTCTTTGGTCCCGAGACCATGAAAACGTGAAAAACTAATATATTTGCATATTTTATAGTACTCTTCACATTTTAGCCCCTTTAACGTATTTTTACGATTTTTTGAAAATTTTTAGTTTTGAAAAACCTTAATTTTTGGGACCACCCAATATGAAAATTGGTCACCCTAATGACGCAATAAAAAAATACAGGTCTAATTAATTCCGAAGAACTACAAGCCCACCAAGTTTCACGACAATCGGAGATGCGCTATATCGTTTTTCTATGGAATGGCTGTATATACACACTTATTCAAGAATTACGAGTTCGGTAACTTTTCTTACTGGACCGGAACTGTAAATCATAGAATGAATTAACTACATCGGCTGTTTTCCTACTCACCGCATCGACCAATGTGGCGCTAGCTTCTATGCGCGAAAAATCGCTAAAAGTCAATCGCAAAAATATTGTATGGCGAATACCATCTAAAGGCAAATTCTTCAAAGTGGAACACATTATTCGAAAAAATATTTGGTAGTGGTTGTGCACAATGGTGACCACTATTGCGGCGCTTATAATAAATCCACATTGGGCGGCGGCGATATGGCCGCTAGGAGATTCCCGCGATACAGACGCAATGTAAAAATCGAACAAATACTGTCACCCACCCAGCGGCATCGCAGCTGCCTTCAGGCCGTTCATATCAAAACAAAAGTTAGCACAATGGCTTCTCAAGTAGCCAGAAATCGTAATAATATTTATCGCGACATTGTTCCACTATACGCATACGCATAATCTCGTCGGCTTTGTATTTAATAATCGGGATTTTTTTTATTGATGCTGCAGGAGGATGCGGCTTCATCCTCACATTGCGTCTGTATCGCATGCATCTCCTCACGGCCATATCGCCGCAGCCTCATGTGGATTTGATATGAGCGCCGCATGCAGAATTTCTGACCATCAGGGCGCTCATAGTGGTGCGGTCATATTTTGACAACTTGATGGAAAAGAAGAAGACAAACGCGTTTCGAGGATTTATCTTGCAAGGCACAATATTAAGCCTACCAAATATTTTTTCGGGAAAAGCTTTGTATTTCAAGTACCTAATTCAAGTTTAGATGCATTTCGCCATACAAAATTAAATTGATTTACTCCTGCTGATCAACTGTGGCTGCGCACAAAGCGGGTAGTCCATTGACGACAAAGCAGTATTTTTGTTGAAAAATATAGCGAACGTCAGTAATGTTTGTTACATTTTACTGAGTTCGGTAATTTTAGCCACTTATTGCTCGGTAATACGCATGTTTTACTGAATAAGGGAAAAAGTCGGCGAAGGCAACTACCGACTTTCAGTAATCATTTATCTTGTACTGAGTTTTCGTCAATTTAAAATGAAAACAAACAACTGCTCTCACGAGCAGCTGTCAAACATTCATTCACTAATAATTGTTCAGCAGCAGCGGCCGAATTGGTATCAACGATGGTTTTCCCAAAGCAGCAATAGGCTCGATCTTTTTTCACGCCGTCAACTCTCAGGTAAGAAAAACAAGGTGCGCGGCGAATCGGTGGAAAAGGTAGTTCTGTATGACTAGATTAGCCAAGATGCTGCAAACTCGGCTGCGAGGCGTCTCCGGTCTGACTCTAAGATGGTTTTTCGAACACACTTCTGCACCATCGCGGATCTAGTCTTTTGTAGTTATTTTCGCAAATTCGTCACGGATCATTTAAATACTCACTCAAGAGTTGAAGAAGGTTAAAAAGGCGAGCGTTTTCCCGTATTCATGGAATTTTGGCAATAATGAGGGATAATGAAGGAATTATGAAAATTGCGAGGTGCGGGCAACAATTTTGTAACTGAGGAACTCGGTAATTTGTTGTAAATAAACAATCAACTGAAAGTCGGTAGATTTCCTCAACATAAATTTCTGACTAAACTCAGTTATTATTTGACAGATGACCAACTTTTTAAATTACAGGCTTCTCGGTAAAGAAATGATTACCGAAGTCAGCAGTTCAAAAACCCAGTAAAATTTTACCGAAGTCGGTAATCTAAACTAGCTGTGTATATAGGACGAAGTAGTCAGTTTTTGCCGGTTTCGTCAAGTATGCGTCTTAAGTCTTATGACTTGAGTCTTGATCACCCGTTGGATTCGAAACTATAAGCAAGCACTATTAAATGCTGCACTTCCACACTATTGGTTTCGGTTTCTTAGTTATTTTAAATTGCTATGGCAAGAAAACATTATTAAGCATTAGACATTCAAAATATATTAGGGTTTACTCACAAAACAACTATCACATATAAAAATACTGATATTGAAAATTAAAATTACTATTAATGACAAGTAAATACAATGTCAGCACTGTGAATGAGCAATTTGAATACACGAGATACTACTATTTGTTGCATATGTTTAAATTAACCAAATAGTGGAAAGCCCAGACAACAATTCCAAGTCTGCTGACTCCAGAAAGATCCCAAGATTCGTCACAAAGCACAAATGTTTACATTATGATTCACAACGACTCTCGCAACCCTTCCCGACTCAACCGACTGGAACTATTTTCTGAGTATAGAAACTACTAAGCCCTAGCAGGTTCCTCCTGTTTATCGAGCATTTCTGATAAATCAGCTATACTCCATCTGTAGCAGCCGGTTCGCAGTGAACCGTTGGAGGCGCATTAAAGTGTTAAAGGTGATATTTTCATTACAAGAATTATAATTAACTTCCTTCACTTTAATACCGTCAAACCCTGTGATCTTGGCTAGGGAAGGTTAACTTTTGAGTTTTTATCCCAAGTATTGTACCAAATGGATATACTAAGGCTAAAGTAATACAATTTTAGTGACGATATGGTAAGAAATTTGCAAGTAAGCTTAACTTGGGCTGAATTCCTTGAAAATGACTGTTATATTAAAGATAAACATCATAAAACGTAAATTTTGCACAAAAATCACCACAATAAGAATACAAGCATGATTGAGAAGTGAGAATAGTGTGAATCAGCAAGATAAAATGCAGCCATGCTTCTTCAACACAATAAATCTCATTAAAACAGATAAAAGGACATTTTTGTTTAATTGTACACAATAAAAAGGCTTCGTACTTCACCAAAACAGAGTCTCATATTTTTTCTCTTCTGGTCATAGTTTCTACTACCAATGGCGAGGACAGGAAATAATTTGTTTTAACTTAAAACCATTACTCGTTAAAATGAGATGAAATACCAATAAAATGGCGTGCGTGCCAGCTGAAATGGACTTACGACGCGTAAGCGATCAGCAGAGAAAGATAAAGGACAGTTAATTCAAAAACATATGCTGTATTTGGTCAGTGTTAGATGGCCTTTTAATAAATAAATTAACTATAAATATCCCAATAACAGATGTGAGAACTTATTGGACACGGTGTATATTCAAAAAAAAAAAACAAATCTCAAAAAGTAAAAAACATGCATTTCTGATTTTTTGAAATGATACGCCATTTTTTTTTAATTTTCTGATAAAAATATAAAATCAGGGTACCCCTTTAGTCCCGAGACCTTAAAAACGTAAAAAAAAACTAGTATATTTGCATGTTTTTTGCACAAAAACACAATTCAGCCCATTCAACGTCATTTTCCTGAAAACTAGAATTCAATAGCTTTCAAACAAAAAAAAAGAAGTTTAAAATCGGTTTACTGGTTCAAAAGTTATGATTTTTTTTAATTTTTTTATTTTTGGACCACCCTATCTGTAAATTGGTCATCCTAATGACCAATTAAAAAAATACGGGTCTAATTATTTGCGATGAGAGGTGATACACAAATTCTTCTACTTCTTCTTTATAGCTCTACGGCCTGCCTCGCTTCAACTTAGTGTTGAAGTTCCACAGTTATTAATTGAAGGGCTTTCTTTGCCTGCCATTGCATGAATTTGTATATTGTGAGGCAAGTGCAATGATATTCTTTGCCCAGGGAGTCGAGAAAATTTTCCCAACCGGAACGGGAATCGACCGCCGTCTCCGGATTGGCGATCCATAGCCTTAACCACTAGGCTAACTGGAGACCCCATACACAAATTACATATGTCACGGTAAATCGACCTTTTTCAACCCCTATGTCGCACTTTTGTATGGGACCTCAATATTTTTTGTAAGGGTCGTCACGTTCTGCAAACCCCTTTCCCCCTCCCCCTAAGAGCGTGACGTAATTTGTGCACGGCCCCTGAACTACCAAC
>NC_085136.1:181768212-181793212 GCF_035046485.1 Aedes albopictus | reverse complement strand
ATGTAACACATTCTATACATTTTACTATTGTTTACTAGCTGTCCCGGCAAACGTCGTTCTGCCTACCTACTGTGTTTTTTGACATGCAGCTCTGTTGGAAAATTCCCCACAAAATGGAATTTCAAACTTTCTCATTTTCGGTGCGTTCCCGGTAGTTTTTCTTCATTATTTTTTCGTACGAACACGTCGGAGGCCTGGCCGAATGCAACAGTGAAAGAATCATGTCGATCTGTTCTTCTTCTTCTTATTTCTGGCGAGCCAACACCGTTCGGCATCAGCTCTAGTTTAACGTCCGCCTATTTCTGGTACTAAGCCTAAACACGGACGGTCAGGGAGACATCCACACACACCCGACACCCTACATATCGAACCCATCAACACATGGGCCGGGACCTACGGCTTTACTTCCTATCCGAGGGAAGGCGTGATCAGATATTTTTGTCTCAGAAATACCGACGGCGTCGACTAGGATTGAACCTAGACCGACTGGGGTGAGAGGCAACCACGCTTACCACTACACCACCGACGCCGCTATGTCGATCTGTTGACCCGTTCCCGAGCCTATTCGTGACATACAAACCCATTCCATTTTTATTTATATAGATTATGAGCATCATCAATATGACATTCCCATAGACAAATAGACAACCAATGCGTCACAGACAATAGACATACAAATGACAAATATAATACAAATATCATTACCACAGAGCCTTTTGAAGAGTGACAGAGATAGCAATGGAAAAAACGGGAGCATGTATATGCTACGCATACAGTGTCTTTAATTTAGCGTAAAGTCAAACAAAACAAAATCTTTCAATGTATTTTACATTTTAGGCAAATGTGCGAATGCAACGTTGGCAGTAATAGCAGCTATCAAAACAGCAGTGGTAATTACTACAGCACTGCCACACCGGCAACGTTGAATCCAGCCAAATTTGGATCTGGACTAAATGAAGGATCTTCCATACCCCAAAACCCTTCAGTTATGATGATGATGACAGGATGTTTATGTAATAGCTACGGAAACCTTAACAGCTACTCCACGTCCATCAATAATAAAAATAGGAAAGAAGACTCGTCTTCAGTTCAACCAGAAACTATTCTATCCTCCAATGTCAGGTTCCAAGCAGTTTCAGCGATCGCGATTGCACAAGATGGAATCATCAACATAGCAGATCAAGGTATGCTTCATATATTGTACACTTTTTGGACATGAGTTCATACAATTGGCTTTCTAAAGAGAGGTTATGTTTTGTGACATCCCATTTCGTATTTAAGTTAGTTGGGTAGAAAAATCGTTTGATCTTTAAATTTACCAAAAAATTGATGATTAAATTTATAGTGAAATGGTATTTCCTTTTCAAACTTCCAAATTTTCACGACATAACCTCTACTTTTAATCGCCAATAAAAAAAATCTTTCTTTTTCGCTGTTTAACCCTTATGTGGCCGGCAGGGTACCCGGGTACCTTTTTTGATTTCAAATCTCGATATTTGAATTATTATCCACTTATCCGCGAGTGGTAATGGCGGCGGCGGGCATGTCCAACCGGTTCGAATTTTGACGTTTCTTGGGGGAAAGTCAAAGCAGTTTCATTCTCCTCCTCACCCTTTCACCCACCGTTTAGTGGCGCCAACCGTTTGCGATCCCCAAGAAACGTCAAAATTCGAATCGGTTAATTGTGCCCGCCGCCGCCATTACCGCTCGCGGATAAGTGGATTGAAAGTAGGAAGTTTAACCCTTTGGAGCTCGAGGGGTCATATATGACCCCAACATAGAAACGGCTGTATAAATTCACCCATTCGATAAAACAGAGATGTTGCAAATTGAGTCCTGTATTTTTGTATTTGGAGCTTCATTGACAACCTAGGACATCCTGAACAACATGAAATTTTGAAAAATGAAATAATTGACATACCAGTTGATCTGAAAGCTGAACTTGGATCTGGGTTATGTTTATATGTATTCATTTAACCTTTGTCATGCTGAGTAACGTTACATAACTAACCGCAGTTACTGGAGTAATCTGAAGTCTACTAGCTTATTACAAACCTTTGCGACATTCAGGATCGTCCAAACTGTTCTATGGAGTACCAGGGCGCCCTCTACAGTATGTTGCCCTTACTGCGCTAACCGGAGCAATGGTGCAGTGGACCTTGTGTTTCTCCGAGACACAGTCGGCTGCCCTTCTTTAGTCTCACCTGAGGCTAAATAAGGGCGGGATTATGAAGATGTTGTTAATTAGCTTAAATTTTCACCTATATGAGTTCGCATTTTGCGATTTGCACAGTGTATTCTGTGTATCCAATTAGCCTAGTGGTTAAGGCTATGGATCGCCAATCCGGAGACGGCGGGTTCGATTCCCGTTCCGGTCGGGAAAATTTTCTCGACTCCCTGGGCATAGTGTATCATTGTGCTTGCCTCACAATATACTAATTCATGCAATGGCAGGCAAAGAAAGCCCTCCAATTAATAACTGTGGAAGTGCTCAAAAGAACACTAAGTTGGAGAGAGGTAGGACAAGTTCCAGTGGGAACGTAGAGCCATACAGAAGAAGAAGAAGATTCTGTGTATCCTCGCCTTTGGCGTTTTCCAATCGATACCGATCTGGTTTTGTTGCTGCTGTTCTTTGGTGTGCTGTTGCTGCGAAGAGTTTAATCTTACCTAGTTTGGGTAGTGGCTACGGTTAGGATAGCTCAGATCAATCTTCAGCATAAAAGAACAGCAACAATCAATCTTTGCAGACTCATTCATAATGGTTCAGCCCAAGTGACCTTGGTCCAAGAACCTTACTTCCGTAAGGGGAATTTCTATCTAGGAAACCTTGTGAACCCGGTGTTTGCCACTTTCAGCAAAAATGAAATGGCAAACTCACGTGTCATGCCTCGAGCCTGTGTGCTTGCCAACAACGAAATAGTTGCAACACTTATCTCTGAACTAACCACCAGAGATGTATGTGCTATCACAATGGACTACCCGCTTGGTGCTCACCCACAGTTGATCAGCAGGAGTAAATCCATTTTATTTTGTATGGTGAAAAGCATCTAAATTTGAATTACTTGAAATAGAAAGCTTTTACTGAAAAAATATTTGGTAGGCTTAATAGTAGTCACCATTGTACACAACCACTACCAAATATTTTTTCGAATAATGTATTCCACTTCGATAAATTTGCCTTTAGATGCTATTCGCCGTACAATATTTTTGCGATTTACTTTTAGCGATTTTTCGCGCATAGAAGCTAGCGCCACATTGGTCGATGCGGAGAGTAGGAAAACAGCCGATGTCTATTGTTCGGTTTATTTATCGCATGACGAACCATCCCCTACGGATGCCTTCAAACAAGTCATCGCATACTGTACTTCAAAAGGCCTTCCGCTAATTGTTGGCAGTGATGCTAATGCTCACCATATCATCTGGGGCAGCTCAGACATTAACTTGAGAGGCTCCAGTTTGATGGAGTACTTAAGTAGTACAGATCTTGCATTACTTAACATAGGCAACCGCCCAATCTTCATGGTATCTGCTAGAGAGGAAGTGTTAAACATAACGCTTTGCTCTAGTAGAATTAGTCACGAGCTGACCAATTGGCATGTGCCAAATGAAGAACCTTTATCTGACCATCGCTTCATCTTTTTTGAACATTTTAATGTTACCGTAATCCGGGGTATCATTGATCAGCGGGGTCCAAGCAGTTGCCCAGCTGTCAAAAGGCGATTTGATTATTTTCAATCCGATGTTTGTGAGAAGTACTGTTAAAAATATGAAAAAAAGTATTACAAGTAACTAATGATACAGACTATGGTACGTCAAAACATGTAATTGGTCAACGTCAAGAGATTAAAAATACATAAACATTGTTAATGTTTATGTCATGGTATATCTCCAATGATTTCCTATTGGATTCATCAAATGCTCAAAAACCGATATCTCTTCTCGACATTGCGTCTAGCAGGGATTAGAAAATTTAGTGTTTGTGGATGCCCCCAAGGGGGAGTCTTATCACCGCTTTTGTGGAGTCTCGTAGCAGATACGCTATTGAGGCAACTCAATAATAGCGGTTTTCCTACTTATGGTTTTGCTGACGACTACCTTTTCAACCTGATGCAAAGCGCCCTTCAGATAGTTGAGGGTTGGTGTCGCCAATATGGCCTTTCGGTTAATCCGAGTAAAATATCTATTGTGTCATTTAGAGACACTATAGGCATGTTCCAGGTCAGCCAAACTATCTTGGAGTTCAGGTCTACACTCGTAACATCAGCTAAATCTGACATACTGAGTAACGTTTCATAATCAATCGCGGTGACTGGACCAACCTGAAGTCTACTATATATTATTATGAACCTTTGGGACATTGAGAATCGTCCAAACTATCCTGAAGTTCAGCTCTTGATAGAAACAGTAGTTATTCCCACAATAAACTTTTAACTGTAATCTGTAATCGCCCTGGCATATCATGAGTCATTTCAAGAGAGTTTTGAAATATTCCAGATCAACAACACTACTCCGAATACCACAGCTTCAGGTCTACACTTTTGCCACTACACCCAAACAACACACTTGTCACAGAAAAGTCACGGCGGCGCAGGTTTTTATTGCGCAGAACCCAAGTAACACACTTGTCACAGGAGAGTCACGGCGGCGCAGGTTTTTGCTGCGCAAAAATCACAATGACTTACTTCTAACAAATAAACGCTTACTTGTTAAAAGTAAGTCCCAGTGACTTCAGCGTAACAAAAACCTGCTCCGTAGTGACTCTTCTGTGACAAGTGTGTTACTTGGGCGTTAAGTAAGTGTTGCATAATCCACTGTACTTACCAAAGTAGTTGGAGGAACAATAACACTAGTTTACAGCATTTTTGAACTCGGTAAGCTGTTGATCGTTTTTGGTGTAGAGTGATGCCCTGAGTTCGAAAGCACAAAGGAAAAAAAATACAGTAGAGCGGAAATTTTTTCGACTTTCCATACAAGGTTGATGATTTGAAATCGATTTTTGTTCTATTTTGATGCAAAGTCACTCACTTCACAAACCTCATTTTCCGTAATCAATGCTCCGATTGAGCTGATTTTTTACTGTAACTCGCTCACACATGATATGTCAAATAAACGTAGAGAAAGAATTTTTAGATTGTTTTTTTCTTATTGAAAAAATAAATTTCTTCAAATATGCGTAAGATTTTTGACTGGAAGTTCAATGTTTTGGAGATTTTGGCTTTCTCAGTCTAGGGAATCCAAACGATTAAATTGGCATTGCCCGATGTTTCGGCCTAATTTATTTGACCTTTTTACAAGGGTAAAGCTGTCTATCGTTTTTTGTTATAATTTATAACTAGTGCCACAGATTTTTTTGGAGCTTCTTGTAGTATTTCTACACATATGGATTTTAGGCGAATGTTTGCAATAATTTTGGAAGGGACGTAGAAACTGCTTTTGCACCTTCATCAACTCACTTGGTATACCAAGCTTGATTGGTCGCGACGATTCAGAAAAGCCGACTGGTAGTTGGCAGCGCATTTTGTTGTGAAAGAAACATACAATATTAAACATCATAATAGTTTGGATGGCCCCGGCTGATCTTGTAGTTGGCAGCGCATTTTGTTGTGAAAGAAACATACAATATTAAACATCATAATAGTTTGGATGGCCCCGGCTGATCTTATGATGTCCATTGAACATTCAGAATATTTATTGGACAAGATACATTACCAATCATAGCTTTGTATAATGAAGGAAGCTACCATTACACCCGTAGACTTTAAAATGTAATCTCAAGATCGGTTTGGATGACCTAGATATAGGCGCCAACTTAGGGGGGGGCAAGCATGGTTTTGCCCCCCCCCCCCCCCCAATATTTGACGATTTTTAGATTTTCCCATACAAAAAATCAGAAAAACCAGGCTTTGCCCCCCCCAATAATTTCACCGAGCTGGCGCGTCTGACCTAGAATATCCCAACAGATGACAGTATCACATCATTGAATTTTCAGAAGACTTACTGGACATGATAGATTACAAATAGTAGTTTTGTATAATGAAAGAAGTTACCGTTACACCCGTAGACTTTAGGATCTATACTCAAGAACAGTTTGGATGACCTAGGATATCCCGACTAATGTGGTATTGTCTATTGAACTTTCAGAAGGCTTACTGGACATGATAGATTACAAATCGTAGCTTTGTATACTGTAATAAGTTACCACTACACCCGTACACTTTAGGATCTAAACTCAGGAACAGTTTGGATAATCTAGGATATCCCGACTGATCCGATACCCTCTATTAAACTTTCAGAAGAGTTACTGGACATGATAGATTACAAATAGTAACTTTGTATAGTGAAAGAAGTTACCGTTACACCCGTAGACTTTAGGATCTATACTCAAGAACAGTTTGGATGACCTAGGATATCCAGAAAAAATATTCTGCACGATATTCTACCCTTTTTATGCTTTAAAGCACCAAAACAACAGAAAAACGTAGAAAAAGTTCCATAACAACGCTTGTAAAAATTCAGGCTTCAAAAGCTTAAACTCTGCCGGATCTTGTGGGAAGCGTCGACCAGCGGACACAGGTGTAACAGTGGACAACACCGAAAGAACCGAGGAAACTACCGGAAATACTTTCGGTTACACGTGATGGAATGAAACCGGAGACGAGAAATATACGTTTTACATGCTTTATTGTCGAGCAGTGTTGGTAAAAACTCAAATTCCCAAATCGCATGGTCGAGTTGTTTCACGCGCGATTCTTCACTCGCCAAACTCACCGCCGAAAAAATCATGCATTCTTATTGGTTTCCTATTATTTACATCGATATTTTAGGAATATATGATAGAACAACAACAAATCTATCGTACAATAACATGGAATGCCATTCACATTTATTTGGATTCGTTTTACAAGCGAACGAGATTTCGACGCTTGACTCGTGAAAGCGAAATTTAGCATGAAAATTTCGCGCGCGAGAAAATGATTCAGAATCGCGTGCGAGTTTGCTAACGCAGGAGCGGTTCGTGAGAGCGCTGTGAGTGTGATTTTACCTACACTGATTGTCGAACGGCTAACATAGACTAAAACTAATGTAAAAATGTCTTTCACGAACGCCCTGACAAGAGTTCAGAACGTCACACAACCATTCATGGATAGAGTGACCAGTTGAAGATATCGCATAGTCTCTACACTCCTCCTCGATATCGTCAACAGTTTCTTGAAAATATAAAAACACTGATAGCATAGGGTAGTGTACAACTTGGGCAGCGGCCGGTATTTTGGGCACTCTTCGTTATAACTCAGTCAATTTCAAACCAATTGACTTGAAATTTTGCACACTGCTAGATTCTATGCGTATCTCATCGCGTTCCAAAAATTGTGTCAATTGGTTCAGAATTAGCTGAGTTATAGTAGAAAAGTTCCCAAAATAGGACCCCTGCCGAGATGGTTCCACTTTCCTACTTCATGCAAAATATCTTCTTCTAAAAATTAAGCTTCTGGTTTCACTTTTTCTAGTTTATCTTCAGCCTTTAAATAGTCGCTAATCCAAAATCGACCTTGAAATCCTCAAATCGACGAGGTAGTTGGCCTCTGTTACCTCGCTTTGTATTTTCGATTGGTACAGTTTCCTCTGTTACAGATTCCGCACCTACTTCTTCATTGTTGCGCTGCAACTTTTTCCTTGGTTACACTTGTTTCTCCTCCTGAACTAAAACTCGGTGATCAGACTGGGACCGTTCCTGCTGTCGTTGCATCATGTCAAACCAACCATTATCTCCGACGGATACATGTTCAGCAGAACCTTCGGACGTAATGATGCCTTTCTGCAACTCGTTGAAACTGGCATCACAACTAATTGCGATCTTATCGTTGCTTTGATTGATGAATCTGTAGGCCTTTTCTCTTCACAATATCCAACTAAAATCAATGTCTGCGTCCCACCATTCTTCTTGGAGTCCGTGCGAACATCAGCCATGCATCCGAAAACTCTTAAATGGTCCAATTCAGGTTTCTCGTCAAACCATCTTTCATACGGAGTAGTATCGACCGAACGAAAGGGTAGACGATTCTGCACGTACGCCGCCGTTACAACTGCCTCTCCCCAGTGCTTGCGATCGAGACCGGCATCTAACAGCATACATGTTACCATTTCCTGAAGCGTTCTATTCTTTCGTTCCACGACTCCGTCTTGTTGCGGAGAGTATGCTGTCGTAAATTGGCTTCTTTAACGGTGTTGAGATAATTGCATATTCTTAATCTGCATGCCAAGCTGAGCCGAAATCCAAATGTTCATAAATTTTGGTTCCCGGGAAACCCGGGAATCAATTTGAAGTTTGTATGGGAGTGATTTGATGAATCACCCCTTGTCGGGTTTTGTACTGGGTGG
The DNA here is from genome assembly GCF_035046485.1 of Aedes albopictus. Lineage (NCBI taxonomy): Eukaryota > Metazoa > Arthropoda > Insecta > Diptera > Culicidae > Aedes > Aedes albopictus. The sequence goes on along the minus strand of NC_085136.1, from coordinate 181,784,833 downwards.
AACTGTCAAACAGCTGCTCAGCTGTCTAAAGATGATTTGAAAAAAACTCCTTTGAAATTGGTTTAAGGTATCTGTGAATATCGCGTAACTCACTGGATCAATCGGTTCCCCGCCATCTTAGCAAACTACAGTAGAATCACTTGGCATAATCCTCAAGCGCACGATGAATACGACTTGCTCCGCCAAAGCCCCTCTCCTCAATGAGGCAGCTTCACATTGACTGCGTCGTCATGGTGCTGGCTATCACTGATGCTTGCTAGGGGACTAACAGGCAAGGGGAATAACAGTAAACTATATTCACACCCCACATTCTCCCTCTTCTCCGAAAAAAAAAAGATGTCTTTCTAGCAAGTTTGTTAACTTCTCCCACTCCTTTTCTTTCTGATTGAGCGATGATGAACTCTTAAGGGCCAATATGCCCTTCTCCCACTCAAATCGATGATTTTGCTATTCTTGTCCTTGTTTGGTCTCACCATTTTTCCTCGTCCATTGTTCACTTGTTTTGAGTCACAAAAAGTTTCATTTTGTTACTGCCATTATCGATGTCTCATTGCCATCCCTGCTCAAGCTTCCAATGGGATAGCGAAATTCAAATCTATTTTGTCTGCTTGTTTCGTTTTTGAGGAGGATAGGCATTTTCTTGGCCTAAATTTGAACAACAGCTGCCTACCCGGACCTGTCATCTCCATACAAGAACTGTCAAAGACCCGAAAAAATCAGCTGATTTAAAACGTCAAATGTAAAAGGCCCATTCCATTGCTGATTACTAGACTTATTACCAGGTAATGGGCACGGCCATATCAACTGCAGTGGTCAGCAGTAGACAGAACAATCACATTTAGGCCCGTTTTACCCAACAACACCTTCTCCTTGGACGGTTTTCATTACACGTCCCTGCATATTCCTTATGCAGAAACATTTTCGGCGGTTGTCCAACGCGCCATTTTCTTGGATGGTTTTCATTACACGTCCCTGTCTTTTCCTTATGCAGAACAGTTTTCAGTGGTTGTCCAACACGCATTTTCTTTGGACGGTTTTCATTACACGTCCCTGCATTTTCCTTATGCAGAAAAATTTTCAGCGGTTATTCAACAACGCCTTTTCCTTGGACGGTTTTCATTACACGTCCCTGCATTTTCCTTATGCAGAAAAAAATTTCGGCGGTTGTCCAACGCGCCATTTTCTTGGACGGTTTTCATTACACGTCCCTGCATTTTCCTTATGCAGAAAAAAAATTTGGCGGTTGTCCAACGCGCCATTTTCTTGGACGGTTTTCTTTACACGTCCCTGCATTTTCTTTATGCAGAACCATTTTCGGCGGTTATCCAACAACGCCTTTTCCTTGGACGGTTTTCATTCCACGTCCCTGCATTTTCCTTATGCAGAAAAAAAAATCGGCGGTTTTCCAACGCGCCATTTTCTTGGACGGTTTTCATTACACGTCCCTGCATTTTCCTTATGCAGAAAAAAAATTTCGGCAGTTGTCCAGCGCGCCATTTTGATGGACGGTTTTCATTACACGTCCCTGCATTTTCTTTATGCAGAACAGTTTTCAGCGGTTGTCCAACACGCTATTTCTTTGGACGGTTTTCTTTACACGTCCCTGCATTTTCATTATGCAGAATAACTTTCGTCGGTTCCACATGCCACTAATCGCTCCAAAGCGAAAATTCCGTTTAGACTTGCCTTGTTTTCTCATTCATACCAGCCTCGAGTCACCGCGAGTATTTAACGACTCCATTCACAATTACCGATTACCTTATCTGTCGCCACACACACCACGTCGTTTGTTTGCCTTTACTTTTACCGAGCGACAACATGCGCATGAACAATCCGAGGAACCATCCTACGAAAGCGTGATCACAAGTGCCGAGCAAGAACATGATCAAGCATGCACGCAAGGATCGACTGACGAACCACCCATTAAACTATAACGTGCTATCAGTCCACAACGAGAGTCAACCATACCAACGCACCAGGGTGTGGTGTATGTGGATGTGCTCGAACCGTTGCGTACACATCCACACAACGGCGCGCATAAAAAAAACTTCTCTGAATTCTCAGCTCGCCTCGTTTGTAGCACTAAACACTTTACACACACAAACAACCCACTTGCTCTCACTGTTTACATGCCAAGTGATTCTACCTACCTTTTGATTAACTTTAGATAAATTATAATGCACTCCTGGCAGGATCGCCAATGTGAATATCGCGTAACTCACTGGATCAATCGGTTCCCCGCCATCTTAGCAAACTACAGTAGAATCACTTGGCATAATCCTCAAGCGCACGATGAATACGACTTGCTCCGCCAAAGCCCCTCTCCTCAACACGCAAAAACGGCTACGCTCAAAAATGTGTTCGACCTGCACATTTTTAGTAAACATCCATGCCGCACTTGACTGTGTTCGAAACACACATTTTTTTAAAATTGCTCGTACGCTCATATGAGCATGTATTTTGCAATAATTTCGACATGGCAACCTCACTGGGTTTATAAACCACCTTCAAATACCGAAAAATATTGATATTTTGCAAAAATGTGAGCGTGCGAGCAATTTAAAAAAATGTGTGTTTCCAACACAGTCCCTGTGCGGCATGGCCGCTACTCAAAAATGAGAGCTTTTATTTTAGAGAGAATGAGGCAGCTTCACATTGACTGCGTCGTCATGGTGCTGGCTGTCACTGATGCTTGCTAGGGGACGGACAGGCAAGGGGAATAACAGTAAGCTATATTCACACCCCACAGTATCAAAACAAAGTTCTAAAAATTTGAAAAAAATCATAGTGGCTCAAAAGGTGCTCTTTGGTTTAAAAATATAAAATCATTGATTTTTTTCTAAATTTGAAAACCCAATTGAGCCTTGATTCCTTCTTGATCATACAACTGCTTTAGTTCGCAGTTTACATACTCTCCTCCTTCATCTGAACGAATAGCACACGGAGCTCTTCCAAATCGTTCCTTCGTATATGCCACAAGAGGCTTGATACATCAAGCGGCGTCAAATTTTCGCTACAGTAAACAAACGACCGTATATCGACTAAAGTCGTCTATTAAAGTCATTAAATAGCGACTTCCCCCTGGCGTAACTGTATCAATTGGCCCACATATATCAGTATGAATCAGGTCAAGAATGCGAGTGGCCCTGGTCTTGCTTATTTTTGGGAAGGGAATACGGGTTGACTTACTGGCAACACAGTGCTCACAGACGTGTCTGATTCCACAGTCCGGGTTCCGAAACTTTCTTTCACAAATCGACCCAGAACTGCTGGATCCCGGTGCCCAAAACGCCTATGCCAGGTATGTTGGCAGTTTGAGAGATGATGCTGCTTTCCTGGGCAATCAACACGCTTTGCTTCACACGCCGTCTTCAAAATGTACATGTTGCCACATAGTTCACCAAAATCTTCTACATTTCCCGCAGTGTTTACTATTTCACAAGCCGACGCACTGAGAACCCCTTTTCTGCCAACTTGCTTACTGACATCAGTGCACCATCCAAGGCTGGAATGTAGAGCACATCCTTGAAGACAACTTTCTTCACGACACCACAACCATTCACGCACATCACAGATCCCTCTCCAATACCGTACGTTTTCGCCACTGATCCAGCAGCAAGTATCATTTCAGTCTGTATTGATTCGTCCAGCTTGGAAAAGAATGCCTTATTGCTGGTCATATGGCTGGAACCATCGCTATCGATATACCAGCATCCATTGTTCCGAGTAGCACTAACTGAAAACACACACACACACACAGGAGATTCTCTTTCCGCAGTTTTCTTCGCCTTTGAGGCATCACTTTCATTTTTCTTCTGTCCCTGCAGCAGTCGACAATTCCGCTTAATAGTGTCCTGACTTTTGGCAATAGAAACAGATAAACTCCTTCTTCGCTTTAGACTACATACATCTTCATCGCCCTCTCAGAACTTTCACCGCCTTGTTCAACTCGTCGTTGGTGTCCGTCCAGTATCCTCCGCTTAACGAAATCAATTGTCAAGTCTGCTTCTGGTCTGCTTTCCAGCACATCACCAAGTTGCCATACAGTTCATGGATAGAGTGACCAGTTGAAGATATCGCATAGTGTCTACAGATCTAAGAAATTCACGAATTCTATCTAATTATGGGGTTGACCGAATTTTCAAGTGAGGAGGGTCAGGGGGAGGGGCTTTTGATTTTTTTTTATTACGTGGAATTCCGGCAGGGTACCCGGGTACCGATTAGGCCGTCCCTATTTTTGCATAAGTTGGAAATGTTAAAAGTTCAATATTGCAAAGCGATCGTTTTAGCTAAAAAACCATCATGCCAAAATTTGAAGTTCGTACCTCAAGGCTAAGTGGTCCCCCACGGGGCCTAAAGTTCTCAAAAATTGTATGGGGTCAAGAAAATCTTAAAAAATTTTCAACGAAAAAAATACCCTATTCTACTAGAATCGGTGATTTTAGGACCCTAATGGGCCAAAAATGTGCTCAGAATTGCGATATCTCTTTTCGTTTTTGAGTTATCCGACAAAATATGGCAGGTTTCCTCAGGGATCTCAAAAAATGGTCAAAATGTTCAATTTTAGATAGTTTTTCGTCAATAACTACGAAACGAAAAGATATATTGCAATTCTGAGCACATTTTTGGCCCTTCAGGGCCCTAAAATCACCGATTTTAGTAGAATAAAGTATTTTTTTCGTCGAAAAAAATTCATGATTTTTTCGACCACATACAATTTTTGAGAACTTTAGACCCCGTGGGGGACCACTTAGCCTTGAGATACGGACTTCAAATTTTGGCATGATGGTTTTTTAGCTAAAACGATCGTTTTGCAGTATTGAACTTTTGACATTTCCAACTTTCGCAAAATTAGGGACGGCCTAGTACCGATGAAACTGAAATGATCATGTCTCCGTCAATTTTCCACCGATTTCAAAAAATGTTGGGCTGATTTAACTCAGAAACCTATTTTCTATTGAGAAAATATTTGGTTGCACCGATCTGATCACCGTGGTTATTGGAAAATCAGAATTTTCAGAGGGCATGTCCTTATACCATATTGAAGCCCACATTGTTGAGCCTGGGATACCATGAAGTGCCCATGACCAGCCAGAACCCCCACGGGAAGCCTGATCTGGAATCAAGTATGGTTCACAAGCAGCTTCAAAGTCAACACGTTTTATGATCCCAGACTGATCAGATACTAGGGGAAATTACCTATTCTCGACCGTTTTGTTCTCTTCGTCTTTGGGGTTTTTTCGAAACCTATTGACCTCAGAGTTGGTCTCGAATCCTTCCCAATGACGAAGAGAACAAACCTGCCGATAATACCCATTGTCACCCTATATGCTGAAGCAATTATAAAAGACACGGACACGTTTATTGCTTCCAGTGAGCAATTCGCTTTTTAAAGGAAGCACGACAACAGACAACGGACTAGCATGCAACGCCCAGTGGCACAGCCGAATACTTTTCCTGATAGCTGCGGCGGGAATCGAATCCACGCTTCTCAGCACGATGCGAATAAATGCTTGGTGACACTAGCCGCACGACCACGAAGCCACTATTGAGGGAGGATTTATACCAATATTGCTTCTAACCTACCGAAAATCCCGAGCATTGTTTTGTATAAAAACATAGGGCCAGAAATCCGGATTTCCGGCACCCACGGTGATCGGACCGGTCCAACCAAATATTATTTCGATAGATAACGAGTTTGTGGGTTAATGAAAAAAAAAAACGCTGGAAAATTGATGGAGACATGATCATTTTAGTTTCGGGGGTACCCGGGTACCTTGCCGGCATTCTACGGGTGTTTTTTTTTATGGCTACACTACGGTCAAGCGAATTAGAACGATTTCATCATAACGTGATCGTGCCACAGTGGCCGGAAGCCGGACAAAACCCTAAAAATCGGCTTCTTTTTTTTTCAAATATTTTTATTCCGTTAAAGGTACTTCAACTAATGCCATTTTTCTTTTTGATCCAGTTCTAACCTGGATTTGAACTGGATGAACTGGATGAACGCTTGTACTGAAGTTTGGTTGACGTTGTTTGTTTACACATTATCCGCCAATCTAGTTTCAATCCAGGTTAACATAAGAAACTGCCCGTGTAGCTGCCGGCTTAGAATAGCACTACGGACCACCTGTTCCGGGGGTAAAAGTCCACCAAACAGGTAACCCCAATCCAAGGTGTCAGGCGACCCGTGCTGAGGGATGAATGGTTGAGGGGGTTTAAAAGATGCTCGATCTTTAACGGAGCCCGTAGCGTGGGTAGATCGCCTTTTTGGGTTGCGTTGCGGTGTTAGATCTACCAAACCGAAATCTAGTGTCGTCCTATTTTTCAATTTTGGAATATGTGTTCTGGTAATTCAAGGAATTATAGTATTTAGTCCTTACTACTGGTGTTTTGGAGACTTCCAGTTTTTGAATAAAACTGAGTTTACCAACTTTACTTTGCATATAGTTAAAAACCTCACCATCTGAGGCTAAACTCAATGCAAAGGAAATCAAATTGGGCTAGGGATCCATGTATGTACTAACTCTTCGAAGACTGGAAAGTGCTAGTACGCAAGGAACATACTAGAATCCTTATTGCTGAACACTTGTTCCATTATTGGAATGATATTGCTGCTAATCTCTCTAAAATAAAAACTCTCATTTTTGAGTAGCGCCCATGCCGCACAGGGACTGTGTTGAAAACACACATTTTTTAAATTGCTCGTACGCTCACATTTTTGCAAAATATCAATATTTTTCGGTATTTGAAGGTGGTTTATAAACCCAGTGAGGTTGCCATGTCGAAATTATTGCAAAATACATGCTCATGTGAGCGTACGAGCAATTTTAAAAAAATGTGTGTTTCCAACACAGTCATGTGCGGCATGGATGTTTACTAAAAATGTGCAGGCCGAACACATTTTTGAGCGTAGCCGTTTTTGCGTGATGTTAAAACCCGGGTCCTACTGGGGAGAATTTAGCAGTAAAACAAGGGTGATGCTAGGTTTCCGATGCATTTGTTTTCTAAGAAAACAAAACAAAAACTGTATCAAAATCGATTCTTTATTGCCCCTCAATGGCAATTGAGTAATGCGACATGCACTACACTAAGGATACGGGTAATGTCACAATAGATCTAAAAACTGGTCGCAGTGACAAACCCGAACAGGAATAAAAAAAACATTAGAAACCCCCAAATTTTCAAATCATTTGGTCAAAAATTGAGTCTTGTATTTTTTTTCAAAGTTGAGGTTTTGTGTGGTACCTTCATGGTGTATATTGTCTTTATTTTATGACCCAGTAACCACTAAGCACTGTTCTAAGCTTTATAATGGTCATAGAACAGCTTTTCAGTGCAAAAAAAAAACTATATAAGCATCCCCAATGCTTATGGGCACTATAAACAGTAAGCACTAAAATAAGCCCTGTATGCTTATATGAAGCCTACAAGCTGTAGAGAAGTTTGTCAGTGCTGTCACAGGGCTATGAGTACATAACGTTTATATCAGTCATAATTGATTTCGACCAAAACAGCCAAAACAAACTCAAGTCGGTCATGGCTAATACATTTTAACATAACGGATCGGAATCGGGAGAACAGCATCATTTTTGTTGTCATTCGACGAATGCTGCTCGGAATGCTAAAAGATAATGGAAACTTTCAAGCATATGTGGAGATTCCAGACATGATTCTTTTAGTTTATCAGTTCAACAAACTCCAGCTCCGGTCGGAAAACGTTGCGGAAGAGAAGCTGCAACGCTAGGGGCAAGACACTGTGCAAAAAAGAGCAACTCTGAGAGATTCTGAGTTACTCTTTTTATCAATAATCGACGAAATTTGTTGAAAGACATCCATAAAACTGCAATTTTCATTCAGCTCACGCAACATTTTGCCATAAATAGGAGAAATTCTGAGGAACTGTGAGAAATTCTGAACAACATCTCGAAAACAGATTTGCTCTAGTTAGATCTGCAACGTTTTCCGACCATTAGTATACATGTTGCTTCTCCCGAATCTTTGCTCTTCCAGCGTTTTTCTCCACCAAATTGACCACTAAATCATCACCCTCGCCTCCCATATCATTTTGAACCGCGAGATACCCAAACTATTATGTTTTGGATGATTTAAATACTAGTTTGATCACACTGATTCCATGGTGCATTGGTAGAGCAGATGGAAAACGCAAATAGACTTGGACTTTCGATCAGAAACCCGGAGGACAAGAGCTGGAATCTGAGTCAAGCAGCAAAAAAAAAAAACAATTTCAGTGGAAGCAATAGAAATGAGAAAAGAACAGAAGATAAACAAATATTTTTTTTTCTTTTTTCTTTGTCTCACTTTTGAAAACTTTCGCTCCAGAGACTTGATACGGAATTTCGAAGTTGGCCGTATATCAGCCGAATAATGCACCAAAAGTGGCTTTTGAGCAGCTCTCTTAGAGGATATTGTATGTTGCTTTCATAACTTTATTTTACGAGACGTTCTACCGGTGGGCCGCTCATTGTTATTGTTTACATTTGATGTTTTTATTTTCGCGAAAAGTAGCAACATGTGGTGGGCGCCAATCAGATTTTTGCTGGCAGAGATGTTTTGGTTTCTAATGCGGCATGTATCAATCCCCCGAGCTGTATCATGCCACTAGCAGATGAAAAAAACATACCAACGGTCTACAGACATCAATTATAGTGGGCGGATTGACGCATTTTTGCAGATAAATGATCCCCGTTTATTCGATTGGTCCGCACACTAAGGGTGCTATTACCCCGCATAATCACAAACTGAAAGTGCAACGTTTCTCATACTGTAGACGACTATTAGCAATTGACATTCAACTATTTCTCAGACTGTCCGAGATAACAGTAAGATAACCATCCCATGTACAGATTCGCCAGTTTCACAAATGGTAATCCGCTAAATTACAGTATGTGGAATAGGCGGTTAAGATTGGTTACCATAAAAAATTGCTCGTTTTCTCGAACAAATTTTTCGCAATACAGTAAAGGATATGGTCAATATATTTTCCAGTTTTTCAGACAATTCACTGACTAGCAAATGGTTAGAGAACGGTTTAACAATAAATCTAGAAGAATGACGTTCACTGTATGAGATATTATTGAATTTTGGTATTCCATGGTAATTTAAGCTTATGTTAAATGGTTCTGCTATATTCGAACTGTTCAAAAATAAAAAAAAGGAATAATGAATTCATCGGATTTTTATTCAACAGATTTAATGCCCCATGCTGGGCTCGGTAGCACCATGTAAATAAAATCAAACTGTAGACCTTCCTCCGGTGGGAGCGGGTTTCGAATCGCAAGGGACACCCGATTTTCGCCCGCAGCAGATCAAATTCTTCGCAATTTCCTTTTGCGACATGACTTCAGGTTCGCGAATTCTGTAAAATAATTTGCATCCGTTGAGATAGAGCACAAAAAAACAAATTTATAATTCATGAAAAACTTACCCTTGTTCCATCCAGACTGCTCCAAGCGCATCAAACCGCTTAACCGAGACATTTTTTCCGTTTGTTGATGACTATCAGCTCGCGGGCGGAGATTTTGTTTTTTTTTTTTCTTCAAATGCAAACTGCAAAGTTCCAGGCGGTACAGATACCAATGAAAGCTACTATTTGACAAACTGTTGATTTTAAGTTGCAAACAGTATAATGCACATGAGTAAGTGTGTTGCGCAAACAAAATCGCAAACCATTTGAGAAACGGTTATTCTATATTGCCACCATGTTTCTTGAGTTTTCATCACTATGTTATTCAACAATTTCTGCACAAAATAACACATTGTTACAACTTGGTATACGTTACGTAGACCGTTCTTTATGATCGAATGCTTCAAATTTCACAGATTCAACAGAAAATCACCTGTTAGTGGTACAGTAATAGTAAAATATAAAAGAGATATACAGTATGGAGATTAACACAAACTGTATTTTGTTATGCGGGACACTCTTTGCCCAGACGCCAAATATTTGACCACTTTTGACAGATAAATTTTGGCAGATTGTTTGGCTCTGTTTGTCCCTATTCTTTTTTCGAGAGTGACAAATATTTTTGTTTGCCATGCTGGTTGCTTTGAAAGATGGATTTTTGATGCACTTCATCTATCACACTATTTTTGTGCTTCAGCACGGTTGCCGATACCATTTTTTATAAATTTCACATTTTATGATCTTTTTCTACAAGAGAAATGCATAAACCTGTATAATTGGCCACCCGGTCATGACTCTGGGTGAGAAAAAAGAAAGAAAGCCAAATGCGTGGGTTGTCAGATGGATGAGAATCAAAACAAAATCGAGAAAGAATCAGGCGAAACACACACCACGTGCTTATTTGTGACATTTCTCGACGTCAAAATGCTGTCAGAGAGCGCGGTTGCACTTATCGTCACACTTTTCAACCGTCACACTTTCATACTGTGCAGTTCGATTTAGTGGGAACTGTGCAATATGCGCTTTATATATTGCAATACGTATAGGAAGCTCCACACAAACCGTGCGGAGTAGAAGCATAGACTAATTTCAAGACCTCGATGTACCAAAGAAAACCATTAAATTTTCTGTGTCCAGTCCGGTACCCAATAAATACTCATTACCATTGTTACTCAAAAATCTCTTTCCCGTCAATTAGGGATGCGAGAATGACGGAAACAACAAACTGCAGCCCGAACTCAATTTGTCATAACAAAGTTGCTTTATTGCTCTGATTTTCAAAGAGCCTACCTGTCCCTACTGTTTCTTAACTCTAGTTCATATAGCTTAACTTAGGGTATTCGTAGCTCACCGAAAATTAGGATTGCACCAGCAACCGTGTATCATCGATCCTCCCTAATGGGGGCCTTGCCGCGACGTGCCGGCCAGCCTGCACTCCGCCATCGTTCTCATCAGGTGGCGGGCCTCTGTCACCTAGAATCACCGAGGCCGTTGACACTCCCAGCTGCCTCTTTCGATGGCCGTCGCGTGACCTCCGTCTGGGGAATTCCAGAAGGCTCGGCGGAGGACGTGATTTGCCGATGCGATCGCGCTTGGTTGTGCCGGATTGCTCGCGCCTTCTTGCTCGTGGTTTCCGTGCGTGGCCGACGATTTGGTGCGGATTGGTTCCAGACGGACGAGGGTAGAGACGGGAACGCCTCTGACGTGCAGAGCTCCCTCCGAGGTTCCCTCTATGTGCGCTGTGAAGATGGTAAACAAAACCCCTGTAGAGGGGCTTGTTTGGTGCGACACACTCTCTCCATTGCCGAGTAGCTCGATCTGGAGCTTATTCGCAGGTGGTTTAGATTCAGTGCCTTTATGTAAGGATGCCCGATCGTGCGCAATCCTCGTGTCAGAGTGCTGCGGTCCGTCTCCTGGGCAGTCTGGTCAATACGCTCCAGAAAAGCGATGTTGGCCGCAAATCGTTACGTTGACAGTCCAGGCGCAGCGGATTGGGTGACTGTTCTCTCGACAGCTCCCGACACGTGCGGAATGTTGTGACGCGGGTTTTTGCACTGAAGAAACCGGATCTGCGCTAGCGTAATCTCTATGGCCAATCTCGTTCCGGCCCGACTTTGGAGATTCGGTTTCTGCGCACTATCACCCACTATGTCCGCTCGTTGTCGAGGCTTTGCCACTTGTGGTGCTCGTTCGTTTTTGACGGAAGTCTTTTGCTGGCACGACACGTCACGACGATTTCAAGAAAAATTTTCCTTTGCTTCGCTTTTCAAGCAATTTAGGGATGCCTAGAAATTGTTTTCCTTTGATGTTTGTTTAACACTTGAACAAATTTACGCTTTTCATTACAAATAATTGCTCTATAAAACTAACTGTAACACAATCCTACCGAGTGGGCTGAATTTTTCGTGAATCGCGACAGTGATTCACGAAAAATTCATTAAAACTTTCACTTCCTTAAGAAGTGCGTTGGAGATTATACTGATCAATATAAAACCTGAAGAAAGCTAAAGTGCGAGAACCTGTCGTTCCCCAGAGGTAGCGCTAATGACTTCAAACTAAACGAACATGATGCAGCAGCCAGATATGCTCAGAAAAGATGATCAGATTGCCAACATAGTTTGGCCAGAACGTCTCCAACTAAGTTCTTGTTTGCTTTGCTAAACGTCACCCACAGCGGTGAACATTCAAGTGATCTGTGTTCGTGGTTAGTTACCACCACTGCCAGATTCTACACCAAACGAAAAACATTGGTAAATGGCTCGATTTGAAATTGTCCGTATCAGGATGGTTGATACGGCACGCAAAAAACTCTCAACTAACCGTAGTTAGTTGGGAGGTGGTCGTGTAATTTAGAGGAAAGAGTGGACTTAATCACTCCAAACACCACGAGCCCGGAACAAGGGTTTTACCGCGCCCTTGGGTCGCGTTGCTTAGGATCCGAAGATCAATTCGATTTCGTGGTGCCGCCCCTACGACCTAGAAGACTTCTCAGGATGTGCTAGGCGTACATTTGACGATCTAAATTGGGAAAGAACTTTCTCTCAGTTCGCGTTCTGATCGTGCTGTCTTAGATTGGCGAGGTTTCTATGCATGTTGTGGGGCCTCAAACCGAATCCGCATTGCGTATTTTGTAGCTTTTGCTTCTAGTTGGCAGACATGGGGTGTTGCGTACATAGCTGGATGTCACTACGAGGAGCAGACCTGGTGGTCGCGCGTCGCCTTCCTGCCTACCTATCCTAGTCCTACCGTACCTCTATGTTCCTTTCCGCTGCTCCTCCCTCGGAATCGTGTTGCTGCCATAGCGTGGTCTCTGGAGCCTCCCTACTGTACTTCGGGGTCCCAGTCTCCCTTGCCTGACGTAGGCTGTGTTGTCGAAGTAAGATGAACTGACCAGTACCGTCGGACGTACGTGTATCGCTTCCTGGTGTTCTGTTCCGCGTCGCTGCCATAGCTTGGTCTCTGGTGTCACCCTACTGTGCTTCGGGGTCCAGTCTCCCTTGCCTGACGTAGGCTGTGTTGTCGAAGTAAGATGAACTGACCAGTACCGTCGGACGTACGTGTATCGCTTCCTGGTGTTCTGTTCCGCGTCGCTGCCATAGCTTGGTCTCTGGTGTCATTCTACTGTGCTTCGGGGTCCAGTCTCCCTTGCCTGATGTAGGCTGTGTTGTCGAAGTGAGATGAACTGACCAGTACCGTCGGACGTACGTGTATCGCTTCCTGGTGTTCTGTTCCGCGTCGCTGCCATAGCTTGGTCTCTGGTGTCACCCTACTGTGCTTCGGGGTCCAGTCTCCCTTGCCTGATGTAGGCTGGTTGGTCGAAGTGATCTTGGATGCTGTATCCGCGGAGCGTGTGTTGATGCTTCCCTGAAGAAGGTTGTCGTTGGCAGTAGTTCCTGCGTACATAGCTTGTTGAAAATTTGGCTAATCAGCTTTGAGGTCTTTGGCGTGGTATTTTCCTTGTTTTCCGGTTGCAACGTCTTCCAGGGAGTAAATGTTGTGTCCTAGCACTCCTCTAACGATGGCCGCAGTGAACTTCGGGTTTAGCTTCTGGTTTATGCCATCCACCTTCGATGAGAGTCCAAAGTTTCTCCGCCAGACAACGTCACTTACCTTGAATGACACCGTACGGGCTCTTAAATTATAGTGCTGCTTGCTTCTCTCGTGACTGGCTTTCATCCGCTTCACAACGAACTCGTGGATGCGCTTCAACGTCGACAGGCGTATTTCTTGGGCTACCTTGGGATCTTGATGGGTGTTCATGTCCTGCTGTTTGTAGAGATCTGTGTGGAGTATTAAGTCGCGTCCAAAGTTCGCGAAATGGGGACTTACTCCAGTAGAGTCGTGTTTTGCGCTGTTGATGGCGGCTACAATTGCTGGCAAATTTTCATCCCATGCCTTGTGCTCTTCCTTCAATAATGCACGAATGCACGTCACTAACACTCTGTTCACCCGTTCTGCATTGTTAACCATCGGGCAGTAGTAAGCAGTTGTCATATGCTCGATTTGGTGACGCGCCAACAATGATCGAAACGCTGCGGACAAAAACTGTTTGCCATTGTCGGAGAGAACTATCCTTGGCCGAGAAAATCGTAGAAACACTTCATTCTCCAGAAAGTTGACCATTTTCGTCGAATCTGCGCTACGCATGGGGTGTGCGATGACGTATTTTGTCACCCAGTCGACTGCTACCAAAATCACCGTATTTCCTGCTGTCAAGCGCGTTAGGGGTCCCACAAAATCCAACGAGATCAGCTCCCAAGGGAGTTTGGCCGGTTTCGCATTGCCCATCGTAGGCCTCATTGTTCCTGTAGGAGCTTTGCTTGCCTTGCATGTTGAGCAGGATCTTACGTATTTTCCGACGACCTGCCGCATCTTTGGCCAATAGAAGTATGTTTGCACCTTGCGCCATGTCTTCTCGAATCCTAGGTGAGCTCCAGTTGTTGCATCATGGAATCTGCTGATTGCTTCTACTCGTTCTTTCACTGGTAGCACCTTCTTCCACTTGTGTGTAGTGAACCCCAGCTCATCCGTGCAGCGACAGTTCTTGTAGATTTCTCCGTTGACGTTGCGAAAGTCTGGGAACTGGTCCTGATGTTTCTCCACGCTGTCTTTCAATCTGCCATACCAGCTATCGCCCGTGTTTTGTGCGTCGTACACAATTGAAGCTGCAATTCTAGAAAGCGCATCGGGAACAATGTTGTGAGATCCTTTCCGGTACTTGATTTCAAAATCGAACGCATTCAATCTTAAAATCCACCTGCACATGAGGGCTGTTGGGTTTTTTATTGATCGTAGATAAGAGAGTGCAGAATGGTCACAGAAAACCGTGAATTTGACTCCTTCAACATACCCTCGGAACTTTTCTATTGCTCGAATAACCGCCAGACATTCTCGTTCTGTTACTGAGTAGTTCCGTTCTGAGGCGGATAGTTTTTGAGAAAAGTAGCCGATGGGGTGTTCTTCTCCCTCGAATTCCTGTGTCAACACGGCTCCTATTGCCACGTCACTCGCGTCACATGCTATTGAAAACGGACGCGAATAGTCCGGCATTGCCAGAACCGGAGCTGAGACGAGCATTGATTTGAGTTTGACGAACGAATCTTCGATCTGCGATGTCCAACGAAATTTTGCTTCCGTCTTTGTAAGTTCGGTCAACGGTACCGCTATTCCGGAAAAGTTTTCGATAAATCTCCTATACCAATTACACAATCCCAGAAATCTCTGCACTTCTCTTCTGGTTTGCGGCCTCGGAAAATCCACTATGCAAGCGATCTGCTCTGGATCTACCATCCATCCGTTTTCGTTCAGTACGTAACCCAAATACTTCAACTCTTTTCTACAGAACTTCGATTTTTCTTGTGAGATCGTTAGGTTGGCTCTACGTAATCGTGCGGCGACTTCCTTCAACAGCCTTAGATGCTCCTCAAATGTACGAGAGCAAATGATTATGTCATCCAAGTAGTGGAATACATACGGTTCTAAGTCTGCAAATAAATGCGTCATCAGGCGAGCCAGCGCTTGACTTGCAGTGCAAAGTCCAAAAGGTACGACTTTAAACTGAAAGTGGCCCCGTCCTGGAACCGTAAATGCTGTCATGGGCCTTGAGGATTCTTCCAACGGTAGCTGCCATAAGGCATCTTTGAGATCAATCGAGGAGATGTAGCGACAACCACCGAGATTGCTTATGATCGACGAGATTTGCGGTATCGGGTGCGCCTCATTAACCATGACCGAGTTGAGATGCCTTGCATCTAAGCAGACTCTGTACTGTCCCGTCTTCTTTTTTACTGCGACGAGCGGATTATTCCACGGAGAAAACATAGCTTCTTCAATAACGTCTAGGGATTTCATGCGGTCCACTTCTTTGTTTACCTCATCCAGCACGTATTTCGACATGTGATACACTCTTTGTTTTCTCGGCTTCGCTTCTCCAATGTTGATTCGATGCTCATACATGCTTGTTCTGCCTATCCTGCCTTCGACGCTGATCGGAAACGATGCGACAACCTGATCTAATTGTTCTTGCTGCTCTTCCGTTAGCTGCCTCATTGGTTCCTCGTTCTGCTTCTCTTCCTGGGCAATCATTTCTAATGCCTCACACACTGCACGGACGCCAAATTTCTGCCAGAAGTTCATCCCTAGGATTACACAACTTGGCATTGAAGGTACTAACAACACCGGTAGGGTCTCATTCCGTCCATTATAAGCGATTGGTAAGTTGACAAATTCGGTGATTTCGTGTCTAGTTCCATCCGCCGTTTGCACTCCTCCTTTTACTGCTCCTTTCCGTAAATGTAGGTCGTCGATGATCTTCAGATGTTGTCCTCCCAACAGCGAGCAGTTGGCACCGCTGTCTAGTAGTCCGGTCAATTGCTTCCCGAGAATTGTTATTACTGCGTGCGACCTATTGTCGTTTTCGGTGTTGATGATTATCGAATTTATTTGATTGAGTTCCGGAAAATCCGAGGCATCATAGAGATTTGGCGAGGGAACTTGCTTCTCGGCTATTGCTGGTTCCCCGCCTGACCGTTTCCCTGATTTGGTGCGCATGTGGGACAATTCCGCAATGAGTAACCTTTTTGGCCACAGCGATAACAGAAGAACATGGCTTGCGGTTTATCACAGTCCATGAACCTGTGACCTTCTGCATCGCAATTCCAGCATGATAAAGCTCGTCGTTGCTCTCCTTCTAAG
>NC_085136.1:181692712-181767712 GCF_035046485.1 Aedes albopictus | reverse complement strand
TACTTGTGTTGATCAGCTGCCACCCGATCACACGTTTTCGTATCTTGCCCAACACAACTATGGTAAAAGGTAGCCGCCCGATGCCCACTTTTCTGTCCAGCCCAACAAAGTTCCTGCAACGCCACGATGTCGAAGTTGCGGGGATGTAGTTCGTCGTAAATTATCCTGTCACATCCTGCGAAACCTAGTGACTTACAATTCCATGTTCCAAGTTTCCAATCGTAGTCCTTATTTCATCGCGTGGGTATTTGCCGATTGTATCGAGTCGTATTTTCTCCTATGTTATTCGCAATGGGGATTTTTACGGGTGGCTTATTGGGCCTACGCCAACATTCCTGTCTCGCCGGAGGGCCATCGTGCCAGTTCTGTTTAACGTCCCACCAACACTGGGACGATCACGCTGATGGGGCTACCAGCTTTGATGTAGGGTATCGCGCCATTTGGGCGGTGGCTTCTACTTACCTTACCGGTCAGGCTAAGGCCGGGGTGGCCTCTGCTGTACATAGTAGCCGCCTCCATTCCACTCGGTCCATGGCTGTTTGTCTCCAGTTCCGCACTCTGCGTAGGGTCCGCAGATTGTCCTCCACTTGGTCGACCCACCTAGCTCGCTGCGCTCCACGTCGTCTTGTACCGGTCGGATGACTCTCGAGAACCATTTTAGTCGGGTTGCTATCCGACATCCTGATGACGTGACCCGCCCACCGTAACCTCCCGATTTTCGCGGTATGGACGATGGTTGGTTCTCCCAGCAGCTGATGCAGCTCGTGGTTCATTCGCCTTCTCCAAGTCCCGTCTTCCATCTGCACTCCGCCGTAGATGGTACGCAACACCTTCCGTTCGAAAACTCCAAGGGCGCGTTGGTCCTCTGCACGTAGGGTCCATGTTTCGTGCCCATAGAGGACGACCGGTCTAATCAACGTTTTGTAGATGGTTAACTTCGTCTTACGGCGAACTTTATTCGATCGTAGAGTTCTGCGGAGTCCAAAGTAGGCACGATTTCCTGCCACAATGCGCCTCTGAATTTCTCTGCTGGTGTCGTTGTCGTCGGTCACCAGTGAGCCCAAGTACACGAATTCTTCAACCGCCTCGATTTCATCACCGTCGATATGAATTCGGGGTGGCGGGCGCGGTGATTCCTCCCTGGAGCCCTTTGCCATCATGTACTTTGTCTTCGACACATTAATGACTAATCCGATTCGCTTGGCTTCACTCTTTAGTCGGATGTACGTTTCCGCCATCGTCTCAAATTTACGAGCAATAATATCTATATCATCGGCGAAACCAAGCAGCTGAACGGACTTCGTGAAAATCGCCCCACTCGTGTTTATCCCCGCCCTTCGTATTACACCCTCCAAAGCAATGTTGAACAGCAAGCATGAAAGACCATCACCTTGCCGTAACCCTCTGCGAGATTCAAAGGGACTCGAGAGTGTCCCTGATACTCGAACTACGCACATCACTCGATCCATCGTCGCCTTGATCAACCGTATCAGTTTATCCGGGAATCCGTATTCGTGCATAATCTGCCATAGCTGTTCTCGATCGATTGTATCATACGCCGATTTGAAATCGATGAACAAGTGATGTGTGGGCACATTGTATTCGCGGCATTTCTGCAACACCTGGCGGATGGCGAACATCTGGTCCGTTGTAGCGCGTTCACCCATAAATCCAGCCTGATATTGCCCCACGAACTCTCTTGCAATCGGTGATAGACGGCGGCATACAATTTTAGAGAGTATCCAAATCCCAATCTTCTTGTCGCCCTTTTTGATACCTTCCATCCATTCCTCCGGTAATACTTCCTCCTCCCAAATCTTGGTAATGACCCAGTGTAGTGCTCTCACCAGTGCTTCTCCACCGTATTTCAGAAGCTCTCTTGGTAGTTGATCTGCTCCAGCGGCTTTGTTGTTTTTCAACCGGCCAACCTCCTCCTCAATCTCTTGAAGGTCAGGGGCCGGAAGTCTTTCGTCCTGTGCACATACTCCTAGATCTGTTACCACGCCACCTTCGGTACTTGCAACGTCGCCATTGAGGTGCTCATCGTAATGCTGCCGCCACCTCACGCTCGCTCGTGAGAATATTCCCGTGATTATCTCGGCACATGTCGGCTTGTGGCACAGAGCCTCTGCGCGAGCGGTTCAGCTTCTCGTAGAACTTTCGTGTGTCCTTAGCGTCCTTGGCTTCTATATTCGTCTGTTTTCCACTATAACTCAATCAATTTTTAACCAATTGACTTGAAATGATGTACACGGGTAGATACTATACCTTGTTACCGGATATTCTGTTGCCCTTGAAATTCTAAAAGGATATTATAATTTGGTACTCACCGGCGGCTCTTCCTATGCTGTGGGTCGTACCTGAAATAAAGCCCTTCCTTCTCTAACGGACTGATAACTGTTCGATTACCTTTTTAAGCAATTATCATTTTATTGTCGTCCCCCTTTTTCCCCCTCACATCAAGTAATTCTTCGTGCATATGCTGTCCGTTGGCGCCACCCGCGTCACTGGAGCGTTTCACTACGAGGCCTCGCTACCTTCGATCTCGCTGCACCGAACCCATTCTTCAGACACTTCCAAACACTCGTCGAGGTCTCCGTACGGCAATCCGCGGCAGTCCAGTAAACCGTCACAGTTCACCAACATATATTAGACAGCGCGATATTGGTTCGCGTTATATCACCATTGGTCATTGCACGTGCCTACCCGTGTAGGTTGTCATAATCCTCCCGTCTACACTGTTCCGCCGTGCCCACCCCGAGACAGTTTGGAACCGCGCACTACGTCAGTAATTCACCCCCTACAATGGCCGGTCGTTCCGCCGGGCCCACCCCGAGACACTTTGGAACAACGCTCGATTGTTCCCGAAACTTTTGGCCTTCACACTTCTGATTCCTGGTGGTTACCGGTCGAACCGGCTGTCTTTCGACGGTCTTTGTGCGGGAATAGTACTTTATCAACGGGGTTGCTACTAAGCACGCGGTCGAAGGGAATCACTTGTTCTTAGAACTGGGTTTTATATTCTTTTTGGAATTCTATTTCCCGGCGCGCGAGTATTAGACGTGTTGCTCGCTTGAAAGTACACACGGGACTGTCTGGGTTCGGCTGCCGTGTTTGGTGCAGACCCCAGAGAATCTTTTCTCTGTGATCCTCTCCATCTGATGATCTCTGCTCGGGAACCTTAAGCTAGGGAGTGTGTGCAGTGGAGTATTGGTTTTTGCTGCTACCACAAGCGTGGCTCTGGGTGAGTGTGTGTCACCCTTTCGGGGACCACTCGTTCTACCGCAATGCATTGGGTCTTTGCCTCTTTTCGGGTTTTTTAGTTTTGTTGTATTAAACCAATACTCTACTGTACACAATCCTCTGTATTAGTTCCCTTGGTCACGTCAAACACTTGAAAGTGGACCTTGCGACCATTCAGTGATATGATACCAGTATCAACCTATACTATACTATACACCACATTCCAAAAGTTGTGTCAATTGGTTCAAATTTGACTGAGCTATAGTGGAAAACAGACGAATATAGAAGCCACCGCCCAAGTGGCGCGATTCCCTAGCTGGGTGTGATGCAGCATTTCTTACTCAGCCGCTGGATGCCAGAACAGACGCTGTTTGAGCCGCACCTCTTTGGTACACAGACGCTCGGGTCGTACCTCCTCAATCTAGCTGAAGTCAGCAGGACAACAGTGCCCAGGCTGCACTACCAGCTAAGCACCAATCAAAGATCCGAATCGGCCTGCGATTGACATTCGTACTTCCACTGATGTTCCACTTGTATAAGCAAATCTTCTTGGCTCCGTATTCTTCTCAAGCACCTCTTTCATCACCTCTGGCGAAGTAAATTTCACAAAAATGAAACGGTCATGCGACGTTTTGTAAGCCATCTTCAGCTTAGGGGGATTTTTTTTATTAACGAACACTTTGGGCCGAAGGGTCTTCGAATTCAATGAAAGTTTCGCCAGAGCTAGAGGTCGTGGATATATGATCATATATGGAATTCAAAAAATCATAGTGGACTATTTTTCCGGGAAACGCTAGATGAAATTTCACGATATTTCAAAATTTTATAAAACACCCCAAACTTTAAAAAATCATATCTCAAAAACTAGGCATCGTAGAACAAACTTTTTTTTAGTGAAATCGACGCCAAATTACCGATAAAAATACATTGAGAAAAAAAATTTCTCAGAAAATTTTTCACCATAGACAAAAAACGTCTAAAAATGCTGATAAAAGTACCGCCTGTATCATAGATTATTTGGAACAAAATTTTTCCTTGCGCAAAAACTAATGTTCTTCCTTTCGTTCTTTGACACCAAAATGGAATCTCTTACCGCTTTAGAGATATAGCCAAAAAACCAACGGCTAGTCGCTATATTTTCATAGGAAGCCATCTACAAGAGCAGCCGTTCACTTGTTGCAACACATTCGCTACTTGCAACGAGAAAATGACATTCGCTACTTGCTACGTAACTTTGACACTAACGTGCATAGGAGCACCTTCTATGGCACTTGAATGCCTTTTAAATGCATTAAATAGTCATATTTTGTAATGATCGGGTTTGTAACTAAAAGGTGTTTCAAATAACGGGTGAACAACGAGCTAATGCCACCGGTGAGCGTAAAATTACTTATGGCACTCATACCCTATGTTTTCCATTTCAATTTAAGAAAACAAAGAAAACTATTAACGGAGAAAGGTTACTACTCAGCAAAATATTTGAAATTCTACCCGACGAAAAAAAAATTGCATACGAATTTCTATCTTATTTAACTTAATTTTACATCAAACAATTTCTTGCATGGAATGTTGAACGCAAGCTTCATACTGAGAGAAGCTGTAAATTTACAAACTGTGTGCGATACGACAAGGTCCTTTTGTTACAGGTTAAATGATATAAGATTTTTAACTGGGTGAGTAACAAAAATGCATAGTTGTGTAGTATTTTTGATTATAATTCTTTTGCTTCGTTCAGAAATAACGAAGCATTCTAGAAATGTTCAAAAGATATAGTTAAGGATCCAATATTGACCCATGAAGCTTCGTAAATGCACAGGATGTGAATGAAAATGAGGACGTTAGAGGATTTCTTGAAATTATACATTTACTTGACATCTTAGAGCATTCAACAATTTTAGAAAATATTTCAAACATTCGAACCGTGCACCGATTAATTGGTTGATTCGAATATATTATGGGTAGAAGTATAGGTTTGTCATGCTAGTTCTCAAAACTGATGAAGTCTTTTGGACAACAAACGGTTAGTAAGAAAAAAGTGATGAATTGATCTTACATTTCAGTGTTTTTTTTTTATTAATTAATGTCAAAACTTACTTTAACGGTAATGATCGATCCTCCTGCGTACCGCGCTGCCTCAACTATTGTCAACTCAGTAGCTTTATACCGAGCTCGGTATAAATCTTTGCTAACCATTGCTAAACATTATTATCGTCACTGTTGGAATTGAGTCGCCTCTTAGAACAGGAAAAGCTTGGTTTGAAGCGACAATGTTTTATTAGCGCTTTTAGAAGTTGTAGGCATGGTAAACTCTTGGTTTTAATTTGTTGCCCGTACTAATTAGTACATGTTTTTTTTATCTGTATTAACGAGATTTTTAGCCTTAAGCTAGTTCATCTCGGGACCCACACTTTATTTCCCTTCCGAAGGAAGAACTCACATTTTATGAGTATGTCGGGAGTGGGATTCGATCCCAGGTCCTCGGCGTGACAGTCACGAGCTTTAACCATCACACCAGATCCGCTCCAGAGAGTACATGTTTGTTCCTCTCATCTATGGTATATATCTTATAAAGTTTCGCTAAGTTTTAAATAAGTGTTTCTTCTGCACAGACCATGTTATTTACTAAATATTGGTGTATAGAAGATTCCACATGCCAATGAACATTTAAGCAACAAAAAACTATAAACACAAAACAAAGATTTACATGTGGAAAAAGACCTTATAAATAGTTACCTGATATCCACTCATCTCTAACGGTTTGCATATGATTACTTTGATTAAAAAAATACGTTGAAATATGCGTTTACTCGTTGTAAACTTGTTATTTGCAAAGCTTTCTAGTTACAAATCCATTAATTTCAAAACTTGATAAGTTGTTGCATTTAAAGGGCACTCAAGTGCCATATATGTGCTGTCAGTGCACTCCGATTCACGTTAGTGTCAAAATTACGTTGCAATAAGCGTGTGTCATTTGCTCGTTGCAACATATTATCCTATGAAAATATAGCGACTGGGCGTTGGGTTTTTGGCTATATCTCTAAAACGGTAAGAGATTCCATTTTGGCGTCAAAGAACGAAAGGAAGAACATTAGTTTTTGCGCTAGGAAAAATTTTGTTCCAAATAATCTATGATACAAGCGGTACTTTTATCAGCATTTTTAGACGTTTTTTGTCTATGGTGAAAAATTTTCTGGGAAATTTTTTTCTCAATGTCTTTTTATCGGATTTCTGAGGTAATTTGGCGTCAATTTTACTAAAAAAAGTTTGTTCTACAATGCATAGTTTTTGAGATATGATTTTTTGACAAAAAAAGAAAATGAGATTTGTTTTGGCCTGAGTGAAAAGATCTTTTTTCAAAAAATGCAGATACAGCCAGGTTTTTTTACGCAGGGGATACGTACCGCGTAAAAAAAGTCTCACTATTTCTCGACGAATCATGCAGAAATAAGACGATGATTTTTTTTTTGTATGGAGTTTTCATTTACGCGGCCGCGTAAATGAAAACCGCGTAAAAAACCTGACTGTAGATGTTTGATGTCTTCAGTAAAGTTGAGCAAAATGCACTTTTGACGTGACTTTTGAACAGCTTTGTCAAAAACCTCATAATGCTAAATCTCATACATTACGAGATATATTGCGTTGTATGTGTATGACCCCTAGAAACCATATATTCCATCATAACTTTTCAACGGGATTTTTTACATTTTTTGCGTGTTTTATAAAGTTGCTTAGAATGTAAAAATACATGTTTTTGTTGCACATAAAAGAGCGCTAGCATTTGAAATAACAAAGTTATTCACAAATTTATGATTTTTATAGGGTAACTTTGAACTCGCCTATCTGTTTTCGGCGCAAAGTGGCTCAGAGAACCGTTTCGATTTCGAGTAATGAAACAACTATGTTTCTACTTTATGAAAATGGCTTAAACTTTTGTATGCAAGTGTATGCTTTATGTGTTATGGTAAAAAAAAAACAAACAATCATCAAATATTTAAATTATTTAATAACTTCTTCATTTAACGAGATAAAATGTCGTAATGTTCAGCAAAACTGTGTATTTTATATCTTCAACAACTTTGCAGAACATGCAAATAATGGAAAAAATCTGGATTGAAAGTTATAATAAAAATAAATTTCTGAGTGATTTTTTAATATGTTCATTTTTTATAACTCGTTAAAATAGCCATAGCTTTTTACCACGATTTTCTATTTTTTTCATGTTCTAGAAAGTTGTTAAGTAAACAATAATAGGCATTTTTGATAACCATTGCGACATTCTATCTCGTTCAATTAAGAAGTTATTAAATAATTTCAATATTTGATAATTGTTTGTTTATTCACCATAACACATAAAGAATACACTTGCATACAAAAGTTTAAGCCTATTCATATACTAGAAATATAGTTGTTTTATTATTCGCAATATTCAAAACGGTTCTCTGCGCCATTTTGCACCGAAAGAAGTTAGACTAGTTCAAAGTTACCTTATAAAAATCATAAATTTGTGAATAACTTTGTTATTTCAAAAGCTAGCGTTTTTTTATGTTCAGAAATAACATGTATTTTTACTAGACCCGAATGCCACATACAGTTGTGTTCAAAATAATAGCAGTGACTGATCAAAAATTGAAAAAGTAGAAAAAAATCAAAACAAATGCAAAACTTTGGGATTTTTTTGCCATTCTTTATTAAAACTTCTAACAATTAGTACATATATTTTGTTTGAGCGAATTCATATAGGGGAAATTACCTATTCTCGGCCGGTTTGTTCTCTTCGTCTTTGGGGGTTTTTTGAAACCTATAAAACTCAGAGTTGGTCTCAAATCCTTCCCAACTAAGTTGAATTGTATGGCCAAGTTTCAGACAATTTTTCGGGTTTGCTTCAGAAACAGCGTATTGCACATCTACCCATCAGGTATCAGAAGGCCGGCTCCAGAGGCACGTTATCCTCCATTTGGGACATTTGTGCCATCGCCATACATATAAGCCTATTTCATCATTTACCTGAGGGAATGGGACAAGGGATGGAAAGGGATTAGGAAAGGGAAAGGTGATGAAATAGGAAGGGGTGCCCTAGAAGAGGGAATAAACGCATAAGCGCAATGAAAGCTCATAGCCCATACCACAACGGGTTCAATCAGTGCCCTGAAAAGGACATTGTAAAACGCATAAGCGTAAAGAGAGCCTATAGCTCATTGGAGGTAGCTTGTGACGTCATGCCTCTTTCAATATGACATTGACAGGCACGTCATCGAAAGCATCCTCAATATTCAAGAAATCACCCAAGCAAAAACTACGTTTGAGCGAGTACTTTCTTGAAAACGTATACAACTTTGTGTAAAAGAGTCACTGTGGATATCCCAAATTTGGAAGCATGTGAGTTCACATGAAAAGGCATGTCAGCCAGACGAACATCACAGATGTGATAATCGACAATGCGTTTCTATCATTTCAGAAAGAACGAGGTAACCAGATGGTTCTGGAACTCATTTCTTCATTATACAACGCACGCACCCTTTCGGGATAAAACTATAAAGTAATTTCACGCCTTGAAAATACCCAATAGCAAACTACAAGAGTTCAAAACATGAAATACTCAAATCCCTTTGGAGAAATATAGGACAAACCCCATTTGCACCTGGAGATTTGAAGTAAGCAGAGCTTTTTAGGGCCCACTAAGTCGATTATATAGCTATAATTCTCAAGCGGAAGCTAGAGATTCGTAACTATACAAAAGAATTGTTTATCCGAAGATAATTTGAACTTGAACAGATCAGAGTTCCATTCAGGAATACCTCTTACGGTCCGCAGAGACGGCAGAGGACAAGCTTCTTTCAAAGCAATAGTTATGGTATACCATAATGGAGGGCGTTGTAGGTACAAAACCACAATGAAACTCTCTTGGAGTAGCTATGGAAGCGAGTTATCCATAAAATGTGGTCGCAACCAATTAGTACAGGATCCCTAGTTTGTTGAGCAGGATCGCCTGAATACGCAAATGACAACAAAATTTCCGAGATAACTTTTTCTACAGCTATTATTTTGATCGGCCAAAGCTGGACGCACGAACAGATTTGGCTTGATATGTAAACATAAACAGAACAAACGACAACAAAAGTGGCTTCGGATGGAAGATGGCACTACTACATATACACATAATCAGTTGGTCAGATGTGGAAGAAATAACATGAGCATTATGAGATATAGGCATACTCCTATGAAGTGCGAATTCCGAAAAAAAGCTACCGATCGCTAGAATTTGTGATGAAAACAGAACAATACATAGGCAGTCGGGTGCCTGAAACTTTTGCCAGTCTTGGTAAGGTGGTATGAACTACCAACCAAGCCGATCTGTTTAAAAGCACAGGTCACACGGCAGAAGTTTCACGAATTCGATGTATTCGTTCAATACATGGCCTACTTGCCTAATTTCACCTTCTATAAAATTTTCACACTTGTTCGCTACCTAGCGAATTCTATCATATCTATCATTTCATTATCCACTTTGATCTGTACTCCCTTATACTTATGAGTAGAAAGAGACCGATATAGCCACAAAATCATCAAGTTAATTATAGAATACGGTCGATAAATCAGTACATGATATGAAAAGTTTGGCTCAAAAAGAAAAGTGTTCTATCCAATAAGATCGAAAAAGCTAATAGGAAGAACACGCCGTGATATAGGCATACTCCTATGAACGGAGTGCGAATTCCGAAAAAAGCTACCGATCGATAGAATTTGTGATGAAAACAAAACAATACATAGGCAGTCGGGTGCCTGAAACTTTTGCCAGTCTTGGTAAGGTGGTATGAACTACCAACCAAGCCGATCTGTTTGAAAGCACAGGTCGCACGGCAGAAGTTTCACGCATTCGATGCATTCGTTCAATACATGGCCTACTTGCCAAATTTCACCTTCTATAAAATTTTCACACTTGTTCGCTACCTAGCGAATTCTATCCTATCTATTATTTCATTATCCACTTTGATCTCTACTCCCTTATACTTATGAGTAGAAAGAGACCGATATAGCCACAAAATCATCAAGTTAATTATAGAATACGGTCGATAAATCAGTACATGATATGAAAAGTTTGGCTCAAAAAGAAAAGTGTTCTATCCAATAAGATCGAAAAAGCTAATAGGAAGAACACGCCGCGATATAGGCATACTCTTATGAACGGAGTGCGAATTCCGTAAAAAGCTACCGATCGATAGAATTTGTGATGAAAACAGAACAATACATAGGCAGTCGGGTGCCTGAAACTTTTGCCAGTCTTGGTAAGGTGGTATGAACTACCAACCAAGCCGATCTGTTTAAAAGCACAGGTCGCACGGCAGAAGTTTCACGCATTCGATGTATTCGTTCAATACATGGCCCACTTGCCTAATTTCACCTTCTATAAAATTTTCACACTTGTTTGCTACCTAGCGAATTCTATCATATCTATCATTTCATTATCCACTTTGATCTCTACTCCCTTATACTTATGAGTAGAAAGAGACCGATATAGCCACAAAATCATCAAGTTAATTATAGAATACGGTCGATAAATCAGTACATGACATGAAAATTATGTAAAACTGTCATGAGTGATACGGCACTGATATTTTTTTTTTGAACACAGCTGTAAATGGTAAAGTTTTTTCATTTCATTTATTTAGTTCACATCAAATTCATGATAATACTGAATCAACAATTTGCCGCCATAATACTCGATTTGCAGCTGCAGCTCTTTTTTGACCGCAGTTTCTTCTGGAGCCCATAGTAGGCACGACTTCCACTGATGATGCGCCTTCGTATTTCACGGCTCACGTTATTGTCAGCCGTTAGCAAGGAACCGAGGTAGACGAATTCTCCTACCACCTCGAAAGTATCCCCGTCTATCGTAACATTACTGCCAAGGCTTGTCCTGTCTCGCTCAGTCCCACCTACCAGCATGTACTTTGTCTTAGCCGCATTCACCACCAGTCCGACCTATGCTGCTTCAAGTTTCAGGCGGGTGTACTGTTCTGCCACCGTTCCAAATGTTCTAGCAATAATATCCATGTCATCCGCAAAACAGACAAATTGGCTGGATTTCGTGAAGATCGTACCCCGGCTGTTGAGCCCGGCTCGTCGCATAACACCTTCCAGGGCGATGTTGAATAGTAGGCAGGAAAGTCCATCACCTTGTCGTAGTCCCCGTCGAGATTCAAATGAACTGGATAGCTCACCCGAAATCCTTACGCTGTTCTGCACACCGTCCATCGTTGCTCTTATCAGTCTAGTCAGCTTCCCGGGAAAGCTGTTCTCGTCCATAATTTTCCATAGCTCTGTGCGGTCGATACTGTCGTATGCCGCTTTGAAGTCGATGAAGGTGATGCGTTGGGACCTGGTATTCACGGCATTTCTGGAGGATTTGCCGTACGGTGAAGATCTGGTCCGTTGTCGACCGGCCGTCGATGAAACCGGCTTGGTAACTTCCCACGAACTCATTTACTTTAGGTGAAAGACGACGGAAGATGACTTGGGTGTCGCAGTTGTACCAGAGGTAAAAGGATCGGACGAGCAACGAGCATTGTCGATTCTCAATGAGTCAACAGTGCGAACACTCAGTGGCCGTTTCAAAACAACTCTCTTGTGGAAGTACGATGACTTCGAGTTTCCGGATAGTAAACGGATGGCGATCAAGCGAATGGAGTGTCTGGAACGGAGATTGCGCAAAAACCCTAATTTGTACAACAATGTTCGAAAACAGATTGTGGAGTATCAGGAGAAAGGGTATTCTCATAAAGCCACGGCTGAAAAGCTGCAACGATTTGATCCGAGGCGAACCTGGTTTCTTCCGTTGGGGGTTGTGCTGAATCCCAATAAACCCAACAAAGTGCGACTCGTGTGGGATGCAGCGGCCACAGTCGACGGAATATCGCTTAACACGATGCTGATGAAAGGTCCTGACCTGCTAACACCTCTGCTACATGTGTTGTAACCGTATCGTGAACGAGAGGTAGCTATTACAGCGGATGTGAAAGAAATGTTCCACCAACTTCTTGTGCGTGAAGAAGATCGTAGTGCTTTGTTATACCTTTGGCGGAACTAGGCTGATTTACCATTAGACACGATGGTCATGGATGTGGCGATATTTGGAGCCTCATGTTCGCCCACGCAGGCACAATTTGTTAAGAACATGAATGCTATGGAATTCGAACACAAATATCCTAGAGCGACGCTGGCGATAATACGGCGTCATTACGTAGACGACTATTTAGATAGTGTAGATACCATAGACGAAGCAGTAGAACTGGCCGCCCAAGTTATGGAGGTCCACGGCCAAGCCGGCTTTCATATTCGGAACTGGATATCCAACAAAGAGGAAGTTATGAGAACAATAGGAGAAGGTCATCCCGCAGTAGTGAAGCACATTACTCCTGGCCAAGAGAGTGACGGAGAACGATTGGTAGGAAAGATTTGGCGACCGACAGAGGACAACTTTTCATTTGCGTTAAACTTCCGTGACGATTTGAAAGACATCTTGGTTGGTGACGTTGTTCCAACAAAACGGCAAATACTCGAAATAGTCATGAGTATTTATGATCCATTGGGACTCGTTTCGACGTTCGTAGTTCATGGAAAGATAATGATCCAAAAAGTGTGGAGAATCAAGATAGGCTGGGATGAAAGGATTCCAACAAATCTCTTCACTCGTTGGCAGCAATGGGTTATTCGATTTAGAGGAATGGACGAGATTGAAGTACCGCGCTGTTATTTTCCCGGCTATCACCCCTGCAGCTACGACACGCTCCAGCTTCACATATTCGTGGATGCAAGTTCAGAAGCCTACGCTGCGGTTGCATATTTTAGAATCGTCGATCGTGGAACTGTTCGTTGCGCTTTGGTGTCTTCTAAAACAAAGGTAGTGCCACTTCAACCACTATCAACGCCACGTGCTGAACTGCTTGCAGCGGTTCTAGGAGCTCGTTTACGGAAAACCATCGTAGACGGACATTCGTTGAAGATACATCAAACCCACTTTTGGTGTGACTCATCAACTGTACATACGTGGATCACATCAGATCTTCGACGATACAGACAGTTTGTTGCGCTTAGAGTCAATGAAATTCTCAACTTATCCAAACCCGAGGAATGGAGGTGGATTCCAACCAACTTAAACGTTGCCGATGAGGCAACCAAATGGGGCAAGGGACCTTCGTTCACCTCTGACAGTCGCTGGTATCGAGCTCCTCAGTTTTTGTACGCACCAGAAGAACTTTGGCCAGGAGATTAGGAGACTCGCATAATTGAAACGGATGAAGAAGTTCGACCGGCGTATGTGGGGAAGCATTCCATCGGGCAACCACTCGTGCTTGTTGAGCGTTTCTCAAAATGGGAGCGACTTCACAGATGCGTTGCGTACGTGTTACGATTCGTCTGTCGTGTTCATCCGGAATGGAAGACGCTGGGATCGACGATGAATCTGACGAAAGAAGATTTACTGGAAGCGGAACGAGTACTTTGGAGATTGGCGCAACATGAAGCGTATCCCGATGAGGTCAACATTTTGAAATCGAAAGAGAGGGTCAATGCATTCAACAACAGAATATAGAGAAGAACAGTTTGTTGTACAAACTATCACCAATAATGGACGAGTATGATGTTATACGCATGAATAGCCGCCTGTCTGCAGCCGAGTTTTTGCCCTTCGATACCCGATACCCAATTATTCTCCCGAAGGACAGCTATATCACGCGTCTCGTTGTTGATTGGTATCATCGCGACTACAAACACGCGAATGACGAAACAGTCATAAACGAGATAAAACAAAAGTTTCACATCTCGAAGTTGAGGGGGCGATTGAGTTTCGTGAAGAAAAATTGCAGCTGGTGTCGGATCTACAAGGCAGTAGCAGCAATACCCCAGATGGCATCACTTCCACCGGAAAGACTTACTCCGTTTGTCCGTCCCTTTTCCTATGTAGGAATAGACTATTTCGGGCCGTATCTGGTGAAAATAGGAAGAGCTTCAGTGAAACGCTGGGTGGCTCTTTTTACGTGTTTAACGATTAGAGCCATTCATTTGGAAATCGCTGCCACGTTGTCTACCGATTCCTGTAAAAAGGCCATTCGCCGATTCATTGCCCGGAGAAGTGCACCATTAGAAGTTTTCACAGATAATGGGACAAACTTCGTTGGAGCTAGTAGAGAACTGGCAGAAGAGACAAGGAGGTTGAATAGTGAGTTAAGCAGTACCTTCACGGATAGCCATACACAATGGAGGTTCAACCCTCCCGCAGCTCCCCACATGGGGGGCTGCTGGGGGAGAATGGTGCGCTCGGAAAAGGTTGCACTCGGCAGCGTACCTACATTGCGGAAACTCGACGAGGAATCCTTCTCGACCATATCAGCGGAGGCCGAATCAATGATTAATTCTCGACCACTCACATTTGTACCCCTTACATCTGATTCGGAGGAATGCTTGACTCCGAATCACTTCGTGATGATGAGTTCTAAGGGTGTTAAGCAACCTGTCAAGGATCCAGTTTGTGAGAAAGCTGCTTTAAAAGATAGTTGGTCTACGCTACAGATGGTTTTGGATCACTTTTGGAAACGCTGGTTGTTGGAGTATCTACCAACTAGCACACGACGATCGAAGTGGTTCCAAAATGTGCGAACGATTATGGCAGGTGAACTAGTAATGATTGCAGATGAGAAGTTGAGAAACCGCTGGACTAGGGGGCGCGTCGTTCGTGTGTATTCAGGACAAGATGGAATAGTAAGAAAAGCGGATGTGCAAACAAGTGCTGGAGTCCTGCAACGTGCTGTAGCGAACCTTGCTTTGCTAGATGTAGAATGGACTGATGACGCAGAAGCGGAACTTCAGCCGTCATGCGGGGGAGGATGTTCCAAAAAGATGCAGCCCACTGTAGTCCTCGATTCAGCAACATGATTGTGACAACGTCATTACTGTCAGGTCTGTTATCTGTCATTGTCAAATGGAGGATACATACAGAAGAAAATTGTCAATTGCGATTGAATGAGCAGTGATTTGCAGTTTATTATTCTACGGTAAAATTTCCTTAAATTGATTGTTTTCTTACCTTAATTACTATTATGTATTTATAGATATTACATTACATGCCATGAATTATATTGAAATTGTTCTGTGGTTAATTAGTTACACTATTGCCGACAAAATGTGAGTCAAATGAATTGTGTATTACCATTGCCCTACTCATAATAGTTATTTATGTAACGAGTTGCAAAAAGTTGATTTTTTCAGCACGAGTCGTACATTTATCCAACGAGGCTTGCCGAGTTGGATAAATACGAAGAGTGCTGAAAAAATCGAGTTTTGCAACGAGTTCCATACAAAATTTTATGCAATGATTTTTTTCATAATGCAACCCATTTGAGTTGCATAATGTTCATAATGCAACTCAAATGAGTTGCATTATGAACATTATACAACTATTTTTCATTATGCAACTCATTTCAGTTGCATAATAAGCCAGTTCGAAAAAATTGGCCATTATGATACCAAAATGAGTTATATAAAATGTAAATTATGATACTGAATTGCATAAATATAATTTTTCAGCTTCGAGCTAACTCACTCCTAAACACGAGTTTTGCTACGCAGAGTGTCCGAAAGTAGTTTTGAACCACAACTATAGAGTAATTTCACGCCTTGAAAGTACTCAATAGAACACTACAAGAGTTCAAAACATGTTTGAAATACTCAAATCCCTTTGGAGAAAAATAGGACAAAACCCCATTTGCTCCTAGAGATTTGAAGTAAGCAGAGCTTTTTAGTGCCCAATAAATCGATTCTATAGCTACAATCCTCGAGGCAGAGACTAGAGATTTGTAGCTATACAAAAGACTGATTTATCCGAAGATATTTTGAATTTGAATAGATCAGAGTTCCATTCAGGAATACCTCTTGCGGTCCGCACAGACCGCAGCAGAACAAGCTTCTTTCAAAGCAATATTTATGGTATACCACAATGGAGGGCGTTGAAGTAACAAAACCACAATGAAACTCCATAAAATGTGGTCGCAATCAATTAGTACAGGTTCCCTAGTTTGTTGAGCAGGGACGCCTATGAATACGCAAAGTTTGCGAAGGAACACTCAAAAATGAAAAGAAAGTCAATTCTAGA
Organism: Aedes albopictus; assembly: GCF_035046485.1. Taxonomy (NCBI): domain Eukaryota; kingdom Metazoa; phylum Arthropoda; class Insecta; order Diptera; family Culicidae; genus Aedes; species Aedes albopictus. The sequence goes on along the minus strand of NC_085136.1, from coordinate 181,751,325 downwards.
CAAACATCTGAAAAGGGCCTATCTGCTTTGCGTGAACAAACATGTTTTTGTCTCTGTAGGGCCTATCTGCATCCACCCACGCACACCAATACCAAATATACTATATTAACAATATAGGTCACTTCGTGTTTTCACATACAACGACATGGAGACGCCGTTTACAAAAGATTACAGCACCACCTGTTGTCAGAAAAAGTCAATAATTGAAATTTGATCAATTTTTGTTTACCGTGCAAGGTGACATTTCTCGAAAAAAAGATGTTAGGGGTGTCAAAGTTTTTTGTTCACAAATAATCGATTATTAAATAATCGATTTACAATATACATAAACACAATAATATTTCATTAGATGACATCTACGAATACATCTGTAGAAGAATTTGAATGCTCCCTCATTGTAACGCCACCGAAATCGGTTCACTTCAAAATTCAAAATTTTCACCCTCAAATTTAACTTATAGTTTGCCCTGATGATTGCTATTTTCTCTTGACAAAGGCTTTTAATATCATCTTTCTTAATGTCCACGCTGACAAACATACATCGGATTGTATAGCTTACAAAAAATCCGGAAGATCACCAACCAAGTGCACGTCAAATTTCTCGTGGCAGAGTGCAAGACATTGAATTCAAGGGTGCACAAGATAATGGGTCATGGGCTACTGAGTGAACTTCAGTTAAGGTCCCATTAGACGTGACAAATATTTGGCCAAACAAGCCCAACAAATGACCAACACAACTTGAATCATAGCAACCTTGGATAAATGTCGGACTTCAATTGCAAATATTTTGTATAATGACAAACACTCTAATGGCACCTTTAGTAAAAATATTCTGGCAAATTCGCCTGCTGCAGAGTGTTAATCCTCCATAAATTTAGTCAGGCATTCCTTTAGATGTTTCTTCTGAATTCCTTCTGATTTTCTAACGAAATTTCCTTCTCAGTTTTCTCTTTTCCTTTGCTAATCGGAAGAATCCGCATTTATCCGTTGCTAACCGTCGTTAACCGCGTCTAACTGCACCTGCGGCTCAGATAGCAGCGATTAGCGACGATTAGGAACGGATATGTGCGGATTTTCCGATTAGAAAAGGATATGTCATTCCCCTTGGTTTCCTCCTAGAGTTTTTTTTGTCTAAGATTCATTCTGGAGCTTTTTGTGAAGTTCCTCCAGGAGTGCCTTCAGAGATTGATTTAAAGTTTTTTTTTCTTAAATTTCTCCAGAGGTTCCTTCGAGGGACCCCCAGGAGTTCCTACTGAAATCACTCCAGCAACTTCTTCTGATGTTTCTTCAAGAATTTATTCTAGGAATCCTCAAGAATTTTCTTCTAGGATTCGTGAAAAAGTCCCTTATAGGAGTTTTTTGGCGTCTTTCTTGGATTCCTGCAGAAGCTCCTTCAACGATTCCCTCAGGAGTTTTTTTTTACGAATACCTCCTGGAGTTCCTCCAAAATTTTCCAAGAACGACCAGTAGTTGTTTCAAGGATTTATCCAAAAGTTCATTAAACAATTCCTCCTTCTGGGAATTTCAACCGGAATTTCTATCAGTATTCTCCCAAAAGTTCCTACTGGAATTCACTTCGTCCTTTAAGGATTTCCACAGAGTCTTCTGGGATTTTTCATGGATTTTCTTTTGAAATTCCGGAGAAATTCCGAAGTGACTTTGTATAACTCCAACGCGATTTTATATGAACAATTTAATTAATATTTTTCGAGGGATCTTTCCAGGATTCCTTCAGAAGTTCCCTCTTTGAAGTATCAGAAATCCCCCAGGAATTATTTTCGTGATTCCTTAAGAAATTTCTATAAATTTGGAATGTCTTTAGAAGTACTTTTTTCCGGGAATCCCAGAAGGAATAAGTGAATACTAGATTAGTAGTAATGAGTTGGTTTGTTGTATGGTGAGATGCTGAACTCTCCGTTTCTGCATTGAAACGGTGCAAACTCATGGGTATTATTATAGATAGTAGAGTAAACATAGATCCGCGGACACCGCTGACTAAAATGTTTCAAGCGTGTAAGTAGTAATTTTCAAAAGTGCGACGGTTGAATATGACGTCATGCGCTCCATTGATGTTGTCCAAATCGTGACGTCATGCTCGTTTGGATACAGATTTTGACAGTTCGTTTGGATACAACGGATTCATCTTAGCTGATCTATGTTTACTCTACTATCTATAGGTATTATGATTCTTAGCCTAGTTCACGCAGAAAAAAGCATGGTAAAATCAAAAATATTCCAGGTAAACTCAAATAAATTGTCAATTTGTTCTGGCAACAAAAATAAAACTGTTTGGAGCAAATCGAACGTCACATTTGAAGCAAATTCAATCCATTTTTGAAACAAACATGTATGTTCTGACTGGTTATGTTAGAAACAAATGTAAAAATTTTTGTTTTTTTTTTGTGGCAGGTCGGCCCTACGGAAATATTTGTTTTCCAATTAAATTTACAAAATTATTTCCTTCTCTAGGAAAATCCACTTCCCGCGTGGCACTTTCAATGCCAACATCATGTAGATTTTGTGGAAACTTTTGGTGATACTTGGGATTTCGTGGAAACTTTTGGTGATACTTGCCTTTTTTTGCAAGAGGAAAACTTGTTTGGTGATGCAGCTGGAACTTGAGAGTTTTGTTTATGTTCTCGACGGCGGAACGGGGGGCTCTTCAATGGGTATTGGAGAAATTAATATGTAATTGAGTTTGTTTTAAAAAATAATATTTTAGTTTTAAATATTTTATCAGTTTACTGAATAAACATGAATATTTTTGTTTAAAACGAACGAAATTTGTCTCCGTGATTGAATGCTGCTTGAGCAAAACTTTGGGGAACTATTTCATTGAAGTTGCAATAAATGAGAATACAACAACACAGTTACACAAAGTTTTGCTCAAACAGCATCAAATCACACAAGCAGTCATAAAACCCTTGCTCTTTTGTTACCATTATTGCAGTTACCATTTTATTGCAGTAACGGAGAATCTTCTTTCTCATTATAGCTGATTACTACAAATCTAGTATTTCACTGATTGCGTTTAATTCATGGAGATATGTAATCCCAGATAAAAAAAAATGTTAGAGGATGGAGGAGGAACGCTTCCTAAAATAATTCCAGAATAATTTCCAGGAGGAATCCCCCAAGAGCTTCTGGAGGAATTTTGGAGAAAAAAAATCCAGGGTGCAATTCTTAAAGGGATCCCACAAGGAAATTCTTGTGTAATTTCTGGAGAAAATACCGTTCATCACTTGCTAACGGAAAGTTCGATTTGGGTCGTCTGTGTTTTAGTCTGTTATGAACGTTTATCGGTTCAAATTTACTTCTCATCTGCAACTTCGCATGTCGCGCGAGTCGCGACTTCGATTTAGTGCTGCGACGATAATATACGCCAGAAATTGTTCAACAAGAGAGAATTAAATTTGTTCTAGGTTGAGTAGTTGAAAAAAAAATGATTAATGTTTAATCGATTATTTCAGAAGAAATGGGCATCCCCACCATGCAATGACAGTTCGACAGAATAAACGTCATTCGGATAGCGCATGCATTTAGTGTGTAGTAGTACCTCTTCTGACGCTTGGTGGCGCCACATTCACTAAAAAGGTGTCGCCAAAAAATCGTAAGAGTGACCTATATTGTTAATATAGTATATTTGCTCCTAATCTGGAACAAATTTTCGGCAAATTTTTGACGAAAATATAATAGCTGTATACAAAAAAGACATTTCACTCCTGTACACTTTTTAAGTTCCATTTTGGCCCCATATCAACTGTGCAAAATTTCAGCTCGATCGGAGAAACTAAATTTTAGCGCCAGCCGTTTTATGTTTTCATACGATTTGCTATGGGGAAAATCACTTTTTCAAAGAAAAATCGCCACATGTTGCCATTGGCGTAAATAGGGGGTAAACAGGGGGGGCCTGGCCCCCTCCAGAAAAATCCATTTCGGAAAAAAATCTCGCAATTCAGACGAAAAGTGTGTTTTTAGTATAAAAAATCTACATCGACATGGCCTTGGCCCCCCCTAGAGCTATGACCTAGTTACGCTTATGCATGTTGCCTCTTAACCCCTAATAATATATCGATGAATGATTTCTGTTAGAAATTTTGCGAGGAACAAACCCTCTGAAGACCGCAAAGCGATCTAAGGTATGTGGAAAAAGTTAATGACTAAAACCCGAATGGCATGCCAACGCTGTTTAACATGTAAGGAATAACAATAAATAATAAAATCTCGTTATTTTATCGATCGGGTAAGGCTTAATAACTTTTTCCACGAATGTCGCATAGCTTTGCGGTCTTCGGAGTTCTGATTCCTCGTGAAGTTATCTACAGAAACCATTCAACGATTTAGTTTTAGGGATCAATGGGTGACCTCAAGCGATTTTTCTTTAAAGAAGTAAATTTTCCCCATAGTAAATCGTATGAAAAACTAAGAATGGCGGGCGCTAAAATATGGTTTCTTCGATCGATATAAAATTTTGCACAGTTGATATGGGACCAAAATGGAACTCAAAAAGTATACAGGAGTTGGAGTTTTTCCATTCTTTATATTTTCCCATATAGGGGGATTAGGGGCATAATGGACACCCTAAGCAAACGGGTACGTTAGACCTGTATAACGAAGAAAAACTTAACATATTATCAGTTGGCTTACAACTTTAGCTTCTTTCCTACGTATTTCAATCGTTTACAGCAGGTAGAAGGTCTTTATTGTGAAGAAATAACGAATTTTAAATCGTGTGTTTTTTAGGGCTGGCAGGAAAGGTACGGGGCGAAATGGACACCCATCGGGGCATAATGGACACTCCTGCATATTTTATGCTAATTCTTTGATTACATCGATCAGTTAAGTAATCTGCCTACGCAGATCAATGCCACAGATATAATACTCCATCTTAGACGAGTTAACATATCATCAAAGTTAATTAAATAAACTTTAGGCTAAAATAATCGGATTGATTTTTTCCAAACTCTCTAAAACGCCTAACAGTATGCAATGCGCGTACATCCATTTGTAATTGCCAGTGTTCATTTCGCCCCGAATCGACTACAACATTAAAATTGCTATTTAAAGTACATTCTGATCAAAAATAAAACACTTCATCCTTTGCTAAATCTCCGTATACATGTAGATTAGGTAACAATTCACTTGTTTTAATGGTGGACACACTCCAACACTCGTAATACCTTATTTGCTATTGCTTCGAAATTATAAGAATTTCACCATATGAAAAACATATTTTAATTTCAATGATATTTTGGTTATTTTGGAGCAATATAAATGGTTCTTTTGAAAAATAGAACCATGACTTGTTCTTTTACACTTATGCATTAAAAGTTTTACATAAAAGTCAACGGTTTCGCCAAAAACAGGGGTGTCCATTTCGCCCCGGGTGTCCATTATGCCCCTAATCCCCCTACACCGTGTACTAGGCTAGTATACAGCTATACTGCATTGTTTACCTTTTGCGCCAGGTTTTGACAGTTGGTGTATTGAGCCTCAGTAAAATCGATTATCGTAACTACCGAAATAGTTTTGCTGTTCTATTTTAGTCAAAAAAGTGCTGAACAGGCAATTCAGGATTGAGTGTGCGTCGCTACCGCACCGCAACCGTGCTGCACCGTGTGCAGCACGCAATGTCAACGCATACCCCACAGGAACACTGCAGCGACGCAGCGTGAATTAACGCTCGTATGCATAGGCTCTAAGGGTCTGTTCCAATTGAAGAATTAAAAATAATTTTCACTTAAACTTGACAGTTTGATAATTATTTCCGTAGGTGAGCTGTCAAGTTTAAGTGTCGAACTGTCAAATTTAAGTAAAAATAACATTTAATTCGTCAATTGGAGCAGACCCTCCATACAATTTTTTCATATTTTTTTAAATATAAAACCTTAAACGAAGCTGCATATGAATGCCTCAGGTATAAGTTGTAAGGGAACGTCCATAAATTACGTCACGCTTTTAGGGGGGAGGGGGGGTTCAGTAGAGTGTGACAACCCATACAAAAAATTCAGAGGTCTCATACAAAAAGTGTGACATAGGGGGGAAGGGGGGTTGAAAATGGGCAATTTTTGCGTGACGTAATTTATGGACGCTCCCTAACACAAAAAAAATTGAAAAAGTTTCATCAAATACATATTGAGATATAATGTTTTAAAAATGTGTTCAAAAATCTTATAAGTTTAACGAAAAGTTCTATAACTTTCAAAAAATTTATTCGATCTGGCTCAAAATTCGATATATATATATCGATTAATCGACGTATAAAAAAGTTATAAACATTTAAACAAAAAATGATTTTGACCAAAAAATTGCAATTGTACAGAAAATTGTTTGATACACTGTATGATCAAAATTTGAGCAAAACCGATTAAGCCTAAGGGGGCGCTCAATAAGCTTAAAGCTTGTATGGGAAAACGAAGCCAAATGTATGCAGAAACCTTAAGTTTTCGATGTTTGCCGCTACATGGTGCTGTAAGTGTTTATTACCCCAAAAGGGATACCTGGGGTCCATTGGACCCCAGGCGCCTTTCAGAGCTCGTCTTTGATGGAACACACTCAGCGAGGTGACGATACTGAGGCCATGAAGGTATCCCTTTTAGGGTTAATTAATTCTTTGGTACTCTCGTATATGATTATATGCCAAACAACTTTGTCGAAGACCGCAAGTGATCCGACGTCTGTGAAAAAAGTTATATTGTTCGTACAGTTGAGAATCAGAATTTTTGACACGCGAAAATCGATTTTTCTCCAAACCATGCGTCGGACGTACGTCGGGCATATTGCGCTGGATAGAGGACCAGGTCCGCTGTCCAGCGCACTATGTCCGACGTTAGGTTTCCCGTACGGATTTGGAGAAAAAGCGATTGTTGCGTGTGAAGAAACTTCGGGTTTCAACCACGACGACAATATCCTAGACAAAGTGAGGCGAAGAATTGAGATTTCATAATTGATGTTATTCCTTTACATTTTTGTTTTTCATATAAGTGTGGGCCCCCTTCTTAGTGCGCTGCCATAACGACGCATCCGACGCATCAAGCTAAGCGTGTGCGTGTGCGTTCAAAGAATTTCCTGTTGTTGATATTATTGAGTTATTCTTAATCACCTAACCTAATTTACAGCTCTATTGTCCACTAGGGCACTACGTGAGCGATTTCAATTGACAGCTGTACCTACAGTATTTTACAGAGCCTAGATGTATTCTATTATACTTTATCGAACTGGTTGCCTTTCTGCTGCTTTCACTTTTCTACTCTACATGGTAGAATGATGAGCACAAGGATGATAGGTGGCCGTTGTTCCTTTCCAGTCCGATTGGGGGTCCATTATGAGTAGCAATTCGCCGATGTCCAGGTATTCGGGTCCGTTTGAGCCATGGGGCTCAGAAGAGGGTCAGTGTCAGCCGCTCTCGGTGAAGAGCAGCTGACGAAAAATTGCATGTGCCGGGGCTGGGAATCAAACCCATGACCATCCGCATATGAAGCGAACGTGTGACCAACTACGCCACGGGCCCCGGCATTATTGAGTTGTTCAAAAAAAGTGGGGAAAGTTTGAATTAACTCTATCAAAGTTTAAATTAAAGTTTAAATTAAATTTGAAAACGATCCCCGTATTCCGCATTGCGATTGAAATTTGTATAGAACTTAGTATGGGAAAACGTCCTTTTTCGCATTTTGCTCATACATTGATTGTTTTTGTCTAAAACCATGTAACTAATGACGTTAAAGTACGTCGGTGGTTAAAGTACAGCCTAGGATATGCCGAAGACTGGAAATGGATCCGACGCTTGTGAAAAATGGTGGTTAAGGCTATGGATCGATTCCCGTTCCGGTCGAGACTCTCGACTCCCTGGGTTTAGTGTATCATTGTACTTGCCACACAATATACAAATTCATGCAATGGCAGGCAAAGAAAACCCTTCAATTAAAAACTGTAGAAGAGCTCTAAGAACACTCAAGTTAAAGAGAGACAGGCCAAGTTCCATTGCGAACGTCGACCCACAAAGAAGAAGAAGAAGCAGCTTGTGGAAAATGTTATACTCTTGTTAATTTAGGTCAAAAATTGAGATTTTACTATTGATGTTATTCATTTACATGTTAAAAGTTAAGCACCATCAGCCGATCTGAACGTAATAATTTTCGTTACTAGTTTCGTATCACTTTGCGGTCTGGGGCAAAGTTTTTCGGCATATCCTAGGCTGTACTTTAACATCATCAGTTACATGGCTTTAGACAAAAACAAAATTTAACTTACGAGTAAAATGCGGAAAAGTACGTTTTCCCATACTAAATTCAATACAAATTTAAATCACAATGTGGAATACGGGAAAGCAACCAATCACTCCCAAAATTTGCACAGTTGTTTTGAACCCTAAAAGGAATCGAAATGGCTTTGTTCCAAAAAATCGACTTTGTTGACCAAGTTTACTATCCATATACGGGAAAAAGATGTTTACAAAGTTCTTACAAATTCTTAACACGGGAAATTTGAATATTGTAGACTACATCCCAAATTGGACATTACTCTTTTTTTGTTACGCCTAATAAGTGCGATAAAAGTGCAAATTGCTAAGGGTCTGTTCCAAGTCAAGTCAGTTGCTCAAGTGAGATGACTGGGGGTGTTTACACGTTCAATTCGCATTCAATTGGGCACTTTCCATTGACTTGAATCAAGTCACTTGCACCATGTAAACCAGGCATTAGTCAATGTGGGATTGCACACGCGCACGCTTTGCTTATCGCGCCACTTCTGCGTCTTTATGGTCTTCTTCTTCAAGGAGCACGCATTAAAAGTACAACTGTGGCTTTCAGCTTGAGCTGGTCGCTTCAGCCGATGTTAAATATGCTGACTACAGCAACATTGTATTGATTGATGCACTAATCAATAAGAAAAAGAAGAAGTTTTGACATCTAAGCGGTGCGTTGTTCACAAAAACTGGTATAGACACATTCTACAGGCCCCGTATCATCAATACCAATTTTTCAAAGTTGAGTTATGGCATATTTGACATTTTTATCACATTCTACATTACTTTTGTCATCCAAAAATGTATTCGACATAATATTAGTGTGACAATAAATATAAATTAAACGACGGTTAATATTAATATTAAAATCGTGATTTTAAGTCTTTTGGACACACTTTTCATCCAAACTGTCGTATTTTAAACATCAACACACTGATTTTTCAAAAATCTTCCATCATTTGTAGATAAATGTATGTAGATTTTTAGCATAAAAAGATTTTTAATCGGAAGACTTTACAACTCTGAAATATGGCTGATCATAGTATGGGTTTTTATTGCGTTGTTACGTCACGAAAAATCAACGTTTTTAAATTTTATTCAAATACGGAAAACGTTACAAATATGAAATTTTCTATGCTATTTGTACTCGAAAAGATCTTTCAAATGAGACTTAAAAAAAGAAAATCGATTCATGGAAGCCCGAGTTTCACCTGGTTGAAGTTTGCGTTGTAACGTCACGAAAAAAAGTTCTGTGGGAAAGACCAAATCTTTCTGGCTTGGACGGCTTCTGAATTGGACAAACGTAGTTCTATATTCAAATCAGTTTCGTTCTCGTTGTGTATGAGCTCTTTTCCAAGATATCGTTTATAAATTGCGTACCATTGCCCGTTCATAAGCTACGTAGACTTTTGAAGGACGGGGGAGATGGTGCTTGGCCAAAATCAACGATGTAATTGTTCTGCGATATTGTAATTTTTTTTTATCGTAACCAAATACCACTCAAACCGAAAATTTCTGTGATATCAGTGGCCAACAGATGAAACACTGACGAAATTACAAAGTTATTAAGTTGGTCAAAGACTTACAGTTGATGGATAGTTTGATTTAAAGTTCCACCAACAGGCGGCGCTAGAGAACTTACAAATTTTAAATTTCATACATCTCAGGATCCCTATTACATAGAAATACGATTTCTTCGGCAAAGTTGTTTGGTAAGTAATGGACTTTGTACCAAGCAAAAAGTTGATTTACCAATAGATGCGAGATTTTGCCACTACCCGAGCAGGAATAAATAACTGACACATAACTGGAGAATACCAAAGTCAGGTATCATACCAAGGCAAGGTATTAGTCGGTTATTCAGGTATTGAAAATAACTTATTTTGGTATTTTGTACACGCAACCTGAGATTGGCAGATTCTAATACAGTTGGGTATGAAACATATACAAATATTGTATTAGGGCCTTGCAAATACAAAAATTGGTAGGTGGCAGTATACCAAAAATTGTATTGGCTTCCTAGAATCTTGAAAAGGAAAATTTCGCATGTGTGCGTGTGCTCTGTCGCACTGGTTTCTCATTATTTGTTCTATTTTTAGACTGATCATGGCAGCAGCGGCGGCATCGAATACCAATACATGTTTAAACAGAAATACGGGCGACAGCGGGAATCGAACCGAGACACTATCATGGTGATACACGGTATTCTGCGCTCTAACCAGCACGGCTATAACTGCACATGATAAGACAAGAGGCTGAAAGCCATCATCATCAACACAAACGTGGCTTGGTGATGGAAGCGATACAGCCGCCACACTGCACAATGGGTCCAGAGCCGTATTTGCGAAGACAAAACTGTTTAAGCTTCAGCTTTAAGTTTTTAGACACATATTGTGTTTTAGAAAGTTTATTTTCAATTGTTGACCCTATTCCCTATTATTGTTATGTTAGGGTGGTTCGTCTGGTTAAACTGATTCAAAAATCTGCTTTCTAATAATTTTATTTGCGATGCCATGATGGATGGTGATGGATCGTTTGATTAGAAATTCGACCAATAAACGGCAAATTTTAAATTTCATATATCTCAGGACTCTCACCACTTAGAAAGTTGGTGTCTTCGACAACGTTGTTAAGTGAGTCAAGGGCTTACAGTTAATGGTCCACTAGGCGGCGCTAGTTACACATTTGCAAAATCATTCAAATGATTGATATTTTTTCGTGAAGTAATCAACCAGCTGTTAGTTTGTTTTCTTTGAACGTGTCTAAGTCAAGTCAAAGGTTTTTCAAAGAGCTATGTATTAGTTATAATTGTGCAATGTCGCATTTCGTTCGGTTCACTTGATCCAGAGATATAGCAATTAAACTCAAATATGAACTACTTTATTAGAGTTGCTCCAATTTTATGTAAAGTTATCCAATCGAGCCCAAATTTGTACCGTTTATAGCTAACTAGTTGTGTAACTGGCAGGAAAAATTTGAGAATATTTGGTGCATTATTAAAAAAGTTACAGCTTGCTGAATATATTTGAAATAATAAATAAAAGTTGCATGCTTCAATTAATTCGTAACTAGCGCCGCCTACTGAGAGAACCTTGAACCAATCAGCTAATCAACTGAGCGGCCGTAACCAACCTAACAACATCGCCGAAGACATCAACCTTCTAAGTGATCTGAGTCCTGAGATATATGGAATATAATATTTTTTTGCTCGCTAGCGCTGCCTTGTGGTGGAATCTTGAATCAAACGGCTCATCATTTGTTAGTTTTTGACCAGCCAAACAATGATGCAAATTATCACCTCACTAGTGCTCATCACAACTCATCAACTGTATATTTATCGCGTGCGATTGAACTGTGCACTGATCAGCGATTACCAGCAGCAAAGAGGTGGCAAAACGAACATGATGTAAATCACAAACGATTTTGCACACATCTGACTGTGCCGCCACACGCTCGCCCGAACAGCCGAACCATACCGAATAGGTTGGTTTGCGAAGCTACGGCACGAACGCTCGACACGCACACAGAAATAACATTCGCATGTACCGATACCATCCCAATAAAGCTTCCAGAAAATGATGCTTCGCGATAAGCTGTCGAAAAGCATCGAATGCGATGAAAAGAGATGCTTGGCTAGAACGCAACGGCTCAACGGCGAAAAGGAAGAGTCAACTATGCTGATCAGTGTTGAGCCCGTTCGTGTGCTACTCGTATGGGAGGTTGATTGAATAAAGCGAGGATGGGTGAAAACGTATTCGTTGTCGAAAGCAAATCGCATCATTTCGCGAATGTTTTCATCAAATAGCAAGCTTGCAGCCAAATAATATTACCGAAGACACCAACTCTCTAAGTAATCAGGATGATGAGATATTTGGTATAAACATTTCATCAGTGTTACGTCTGTTTGTCTCTGGTATGACAGATATCACAGACAGCAAGACGAATCACTGGCGAAATTTCCATACCGTACATCTTAGCACCATGATTACTTAAATATTCGGTATACTTGGCAAAGTTGTAAGGCCAGCCAAGGTTTTACTGGTGATGGGCCGTTTGATTCAAAATTCCACCACTAGGTAGCGCTGACGATAAATTAATTATTATATTCCATATATCTCAGAACTCTGATTACTTAGAAAGTTGGTTTCTTCGGCAATGTTGTTTGGTTTATTAAGGCGTTTCATTTGATTAGCTGATTGGTTCAGGATTCTGCCAGTAGACGGCAAATTAGTTGCAAATTAGTAGAAGCATGTATCTTTTACTTATTATCTCGAATATATTCAGCAACCTGTAACTTTCTATAATGTGTAGGGAATATTCTCAAATTGTATCTCAAATTGTTGTGCAACTACTAATTAGCTATAAATGGTACAAATTTGAGCTCGATTGGATAGTTTTACATGAAGTTGGAGCGACTCTAGTAAAATGTTTCATATTTGAGTGTTCTTCGTTAAACTGCTATATCTCTGGATTAAGTGAACCGAAAGAAATGAAATTTTGCACATTTATGACTAATATATAGCTCTTTGAAAAACCTTTGGCTTGACTTTAATATGTCCAAAGAAAACTAAATTACAGCTTTTTGTATGCTTTACGATAAAAAAACATTCATTTCCATAATTTTGCAAATGTGTAACTTGCGCTTCCTTGTGGCAAAATTTCGAAACAAGTGGACCATTAACTGTAAGCCCTTGACCTACCAAACAACATTGTCAAAGTCACCAACTTTGAAGTGACCAGAATTCTGAGATATATTAAATTTAAAATTTGCTTGACCTCTAGCACTGCCTAGTGGTACATACAAAAGCATGCTAAGTTTTAAAAATTGCCTAAAACATTTTTAGCAAGTTGTATCCTTTTATAAAGTCCACCAAAACTATTCAAATTTTGATTACTTGTTCCTCAACGAGATTGATTTAATTGGTGCAAATTTGGGCTTGATTGATTATTCAACTTTACACGAAATTAAAGCCCTTCTATCTATATCTAGTTTTTGACTTCCGTTTATCAAATTACTGTACCTTAGGACTAAGCGAACCGAATTAAATAATTTTGAAAGTTTGTGACTAATGTATTGGTCTTCATGTATCGTTGGACTCGACTAAAATATGACCAAAGGCAAAAAAGTTGCAATTTATTGAAAACTTTTCGAAAAGTTCTAATGATTCGAATGTTTTATCCAAGGGCTGAAAGTCTTTTTAATAAAGACAAATCAATCAAATCAATCGAATGTTTTATTTTTGTAAATTTGCTATAACTTTGTAAAACATTCTGATATTGTATAGAGAATAATTAATCAGCAGATTTTTGGATAAGCCACACTTGATTGGCCGTAATCATTTCACAATAATGAAAAAAAAAGAAATGACAGAACTTGGCAGAAACATTTTTGTCTTCGTAAATAGGACTCTAGACCCATTGTGCACTGAAAAGCCCGCATCCAGCAGGTTGCTGTTTGCAAGTGGAAAATTCCATGTAGACAATAGGACGCGAAGCTCAGCAGCGAAGCGAAAGTTATTTTTAGACGCAACCCGGTTCAACTTCTCGGGTTTGAATGGAGGTGTTTGTGTGTAGTGGTATGGAAGCTATGGAACCGTGTAGCGCATCTTAATACAACGAATGGATTATGATTTATCACATTTTCTGTATGTTTTTAATACATAAATTGGTAGAAAAGGCATATCTCAATTTTTGGTAGCTTTTCTTGTTTTGCGTGTACCAATGACCGCAGCAAGTTCTCCAGGAAACATCTCTATTGTCGCTGCAAGTGCACCGAACCTTGGAGTCGGTGCACTGCGCACTGCAGCGGTAGCGGTCAACAGTTCAACGGATCTGGTAAAGGCAGGAAACCCCCCTCCTACCACGCAGGTAAATGCTGACGTAGCCAATGAACTTAGTTCTAAAGGAGCGATTCCGAAGCAAACGGCTTTGATTGCCGAGCAGGGAAAAGGGGCATCTCTGTCAAATCTACGCGGAAAGGTCGTTGTCAGGCGTAATCCGTTCCGTCGCGCGCGTCCGAATCGGTACAGAAGTTGTGAGTTGTGTGCAGATATAGCAGAATGGTGCAGTGTAATGGTTGCGAGAGATGGTTCCACTTTACATGCGTGGAAGTTACCGAAGGGATAGTCGAAATCAGTTGGGTTTGTCCAGTGTGCCCGGCCGCACAGTACGAGACGGAACAGTTAATCCCTCCTAAAGACGTCCGAGTAGTGTTGCAGGCAGATAATCCACCCCCAATGGACAACGGCGAAACAAAATCATGCGGAAAGAAGAGCAGCAAACGAAGCAAAAAACAGAAGCTAGATTTGTGGTTGCAGAAACTTGAGGAACAGAAGCAGTTGGAGCAGAAGTTCTTGGAGGAGAAGTTCAAAATCCTGGAGGAATGCGAAGGTGACAGCGAGACAGATTTCGACGACGAGGACCTCGAGAAAATGTCCAACATTTCGCAATGGATCAGAGACACAGAAGGCGGGGAAGCAGTCCAAGATTCCGGTGTCGTCGAGGAGGACCTGCAGGAAGAGGATAGACATCCGTTTGTACCTACTGAACAGTCAGTACTAGTCGAACAACGACAGCCAGGCCAGCTACATTTTTCGCAAGGTGGACAGCGAAACACATTTCACATTCCGGATTTCGCTCCCGAGCAGCGCTCTACGCCACAGACGCAGCCGGCGATTCGTGCAACCAACCCAGCATCGCAATGTTTCCCGATTCCTTCAGCGAGACCGCAGTCTATCACGCGTCCACAGCTGACCGGACCGGCACTACAAGCAGAACCGATCCCTGCGGAAGAGACCGTTTGTATTCTCAATCGGAGTCAGCTGGCCGCCAGACAAGTGGTCTCAAAAGACCTTCCGGAGTTCGCAGGTAACCCTGAGGACTGGCCTCTGTTCTTTTGCATGTACACTTCATCAACGCAGATGTGGGGCTTCTCCAACGAGGAAAACATGCTGCGTTTACGCAAGTGTTTGAAGGGTAAGGCACTAGATGCCGTGAAGAGTCGCCTGCTTCATCCTTCTAATGTCTCTCGACGCTTAAGATGCTTTACGGCAGGCCAGAAACGATCGTCCAAACTGCTATTAGAAAAATTCGTTCACTTCCAGCCCCGGAAATAGATCGACTACAGAGTCTGGTCAATTTTGCGCTCACTGTCGAAAACCTTGTGGCAACAATAGAAGCATGCGGTGTACAAGACTTTGTGTATAGCGCTTCGCTCAAATTCGAACTGGTTGAAAGATTACCACCGACGCTTAGCTTGGACTGGGCGAAGTATACCCGAGGAAATTCCCCAAATCTCTTGGACTTCAGTTCTTGGCTGTACTCTATGGCGGAAGATGCGAGCGCGGTTATGCAGACATGCTCCACTGCTCCGCGAAGTCGCATTAATGAGGGAGACGCGTTTGTCAACGTACACTCCGAGTCTACCAAAAATACGCGAGACCGAATGCGAGAACCATTCAAAGAATGCTTCGTTTGCAAAGCTTCTTGTCCAGTAATCACAAAGTGCAAACGGTTCGGTGAACTGAGCTACGAGTCGAAGTGGTCAGTAATACGAGAAGCAAAGCTGTGCCGTAAATGCCTACGTAAACATGTACATGTCGGCAACAAAATAAATGCGGAATCAACGGGTGCACTTATTTGCACCACCCTTTGCTGCATAATGAGAAAACTGGAAGCGAGCATGGAGCAGTAGCGGCAACGAATTCCAGTTGCAACATCCATCAAACTCAGACCAGCGATGTATTGTTTCGGATTATTCCAATAGTACTACACGGTCCTGCGAAGACGATGCGGACGTACGCCTTCATCGATGACGGATCCGAACTCACGCTCATGGAAAAATCACTTGCGCTGGAGCTTGGACTGCAAGAATCTCAGATGGCCCTCTGCTTGAAATGGACAGGGGATACCAGCAGAATGGAGAGTGATTCTCAAAAGGTTGAGGTGGATATTTCTTCCGCCAGGAATACATCCCAAAGGCATAAACTCGAGGATGTTCGTACTGTTCAGCAGCTGAAGCTAAGACCACAGACCTTGATAGCCTCTGAAATGCAAAGGCGCTACAGTCATCTTGTCGGCATACCTTTTGATTCCTATATTGATGTGTGTCCGCGTATCCTGATGGGTCTAGACAACGCACAACTAGGACATGCATTAAAAAGTCGAGAAGGCAAGTCATCTGAACCCATAGCCGTCAAAACACGTTTTGGGTGGATCGTGTATGGAAGTTGTTCATCAGTTAACCACTCTGAAGGTTACGTCAACTACCATGCGGTACAAGTGTGTGAGTGTAATGACGCTTCCGATGAAAATCTCCACACAGCAATGAAGAACTATTTCGCGCTTGACAGCATGGGAATCTCCAACCCTGGAAAGGCATTACTCTCCGTAGATGACCATCGTGCAATGGAGATCTTGGAAGCAGTAACACATCGTAAGAACGGCCATTATGAATCTGGTCTTCTCTGGAAGTACGACGCTGTGCGACTTCCTGACAGTAAGGCGATGGCCTTGAGAAGATGGGAGTGCCTGGGGCGTCGGATGAAGAAAGAGGAAGGATTGGCAGAGGCTCTACGTTCAAAAATGCTCGATTATATCCAGAAAGGATACGTCCGCAAATTGACAGAGGAGGAGCTCAAAACTCGTCAGCCACGTGAGTGGTACTTGCCAGTGTTTACAGTTTACAATCCAAACAAACCAGGAAAACTGCGATTGGTTTGGGATGCAGCAGCAACAGTTCAAGGAATTTCTTTAAACTCGGTTCTATGGAAGGGACAGGACCAGCTGACATCCCTGCTTACTGTTTTGATTCAGTTCCGGGAGTTCCGAGTCGCGGTATGTGGAGACATTCGGGACATGTTTCACCAGGCCCTAACAAGGAAGGAAGATCAACATTGCCTGAGATTCTACTTGGAAGGAGACACTCCAGGTAGCGCGCCGAATGTGTATGCCATGACGGTGATGACGTTTGGCGCGTGCTGCTCGCCCACGACAGCTCAATACGTCAAGAACATCAATGCGGAGCGATTCGAAGTCGAGAATCCGCAAGCTGTCGAAGCCATTGTTAAAAAGCATTACGTCGACGATATGCTTGCCAGCGTCGAAAGTGAAGCGGAAGCGGTAAAGTTAGCACAGTTTGAAACGCGCAACTGGTTTTCCAATTTATCAATCGTCCGAGCTTCCCTACAAGAAGAAACAACTACAGAGAAGTACCTCGGGGCCGAGGAAGAAAACATTACCGAAAAGGTATTAGGTCTGTGGTGGAACACAACAACCGATTGTTTCACGTTTAAGGTATCTCAACGATACGATCAGGTCCTGCTAGCCGGATGCCGCCAACCCACCAAACGTGAGGTGCTTCGAACGCTAATGATGATGTTCGATCCGCTGGGTTTCATCTCGCATTTTCTGATGTACTTAAAAGTACTGATGCAGGAGATCTGGAGGTCGTCGATTGACTGGGATACCCCTATTGAAGAACCACAGTTCCAGAAGTGGTTGATTTGGCTCAAAGTTCTACCAGAAGTAGCCAATGTATACCCGAGCAAAGTCCAACAACAAAATTACAGCAAATCGAAAACATGGTTTGTATTCAGCAACAAATTGATATCACATTTTGATATCATTTTATCTTTACTCAATTTGATATCAAATTTTGCTTTCGGTTTGCTGTCATTTTGAATTATTGTAAATATTTAAAGTTACAATAGTTTTTAAATCTTTTAGTAAACTATGTATAGTAATTCTAGGGATATATCATTAGTGCAATTGCATTATTGCATTTAGGATTTGATATCAACCGAAAAACTCTACATTTACGGATATTTCATTTTTCTTGCGCTGATAACAAAAACAGTTATCAATTTGCTATCATCGATAGCAGGAATGGTTTTCAATTTGCTGTCACAGGAACATTTTTCTGCTCTCATTTTTGATGTTTAAACCGTTAAAACGACCAAAACGACAACAACCTGTGTTATCAAAATTTGCAATATCACAACATCAAAATTAGTTTTCAATTTGCTATCAGACTTTGCTCGGGTATCTTCCACGATTTTATAGACTTTCAGTGTCAACGGATAGCAGTTGCAACATTCAGATGCACACGTTCGTTGATGCGAGTGAGAGCGGATTCGCAGCAGTTGTGTATCTGAGGTTCGAAGAAGACGACGTTGTTGAGACGGCACTCGTCAGTGCAAAAACTAGAGTTGCTCCATTGAAATTTCTCTCCATTCCTCGCTCAGAACTACAAGCTAGCATTCTCGGTGTTCGGCTAGCAAACAGCGTTGCCCAATCATTATCCATTATAGTGAGCAAGCGCTTCTTCTGGACTGACTCCAGAGATGTCCTTTGCTGGTTGAACTCCGACCATCGAAGATACAGTCAGTTTGTGGCATTCCGAGTAAGCGAGATCCTGGAGACGACATATGTAAGGGAATGGCGTTGGGTTCCAACGAAGCTGAACGAGGCCGACGAAGGAACTAAGTGGGCGTGTCATCCTGATCTCATCGCTTCTAGCCGTTGGTTTAAAGGACCAGAATTCCTACATGAACCACAAGAAGAGTGGCCAAGTACCTTCCGGTATAGAGCAACGAACACGGAGCTCCGAGCACATCTGTTGACGCACGTTTCCACGGTGGAATCCATCATTAATCGTCAAAACTTCTCGAAGTGGACCACGATACTACGTACAACAGCGTTCGTGTTCCGGTATATAAACAACTCTAGGCCGAAGACAAAACAACGAACTGGAGGGCCGTTGACGCAGCGGGAGTTGAAAAGAGCATCGTCTTGCCCAGAGCGACGAGTACGCAGATGAAATGGCTATCCTATTTGGAAATCGCTTGAACGGAACGGATAAGCAAGCTATACCCAAAAGTAGCTCTATTGCTTATTTTTGCCCTTTTCTCGATGAAACCGACGTATTAAGGGTTCGGGGCCGAACCGATGCCTGCCCGATGATCAACTACGATGCAGTCAACCCCATCATACTCCCTCGTAACCATCGTGACACACATTTGATCCTTCTCCAATATCATCGCAAATATCACCACCAAAACCACAACACTGTTCTCAACGAGATTCGCCAACGATACAGGATTCCACGTTTGAAATCCACGTACAACGCAATACGCAGGCAATGTCAGGAATGCATGAATGCTAGCGCAATGCCACAGCCCCCAATCATGAGTGACCTGCCACCGTCCCGTCTGGCCGCCTTCTCTCGTCCGTTCACGCACATGGGAGTGGATTACTTTGGTCCCATATTAGTCACTGCTAACCGACAAACTGAAAAACACTGGGTTCTAATAGCTACCTGCCGAACCATTCGCGCCATCCACTTGCAAGTTGCACACACTCTCAATACCGATTCCTGCATCATGGCCCTGGGAAACGTCTTTGGTAGGAGGGGTACGCCGGCAGTTATCTGTAGTGACCAAGGTACCAATTTCCGTGGCGCTAGCAAGGAGTTAAAGGCCGTTGTGAAAAGTCTTGACCAGGAGAGACTAAAAGCTGAGTTTACTACTCCGCACACCACTTGGATCTTCAACCCACCAGCCTCTCCGCACATGGTCGGAGCATGGAAGCGTCTTATCCGCACAGCCAAGCAAAACCTCAATAAGCTGCTTCCAAACCGTACATTGTCCTACGAAGTTCTTGAGAATCTTCTCATCGAAGTGGAAAATGTGGTAAACTCTCGACCACGCACCAGTATCCCGGTTGAAGATGATGAATCCCCGGTGCTCACCCCAAACCATTTTCTACTTGGATCGTCTAACGGTTCGAAGTCGTGGGTACCGTTTGACGACAGCCCCGCTGTGCTCAAGAACTGCTGGCAGCTCTCTCAGATCCTAGCCAATCAGTTCTGGACCCAATGGTTGCGAGATTACCTGCCGTCGATCACTCGTCGAACCAAATGGCTTAGCCCAACAAAGCCCATTGAAGTCGGCTACATAGTTGTCATTGTAGACCCAAGCTTTCCGCGCAACTGCTGGCCGAAAGGACGTGTAATTTCTACAAAACCCGGAGCCGATGGCCAAGTAAGGTGGGCCACCATCCAAACTACGAGCGGCATCTATGAGCGTCCAGCCGTGAAGCTCGCCGTCCTAGATGTAGGCGTATGTAAGGATACACCCCTGAATAACCACCGGTGTATCCCGGGGGGAGTGTTGATCCCGCCACGTCCAGAGATCCGACGAGCCCCAACGTCCCCATTTCTAAACAAACGTGTTCACACCCACGGTCGTGCATCCGAGATGAGAAGAATGGACAGATAAATTGAACACAAACAAAACAGCCATTGGTGAAGATACAGTGCCGATATTCATTACTAGGAAACATGAAATTAATCTAAAGCTGATTCTAATCGCTACTCCAAATGCTAGTTCTCTAAACCCTAATTCTTAAATAATCCAAAACTAGGTAATAATGGGGTTTGTGCCTCATTAGTGTTATTGATAAACCTATATTATGCTATTTACAGTGAAATCTTATTACCTAGTGTTCATTCACTCCATTATTACTGAAACAGTATTCTTTTTTATCTAAACCTACAAGGTGAGAACATGCGCTTAGTTAGCTTAAACAGAACATGCAATTACTTAAACTATACAAACATTCACAACAAATAGGTGCGTGTAGTTACATTTCCCGAGAGTCCAGGAATCTATCTACCCATCATCCTCAAGCAAACTGTGGTGAGATTGTCTTAATTTATTGAACCTTATACTATTTCTATTAATTAGGCACTCATTGTCAGTGTATCTCAGCTCCTAAATAATCACGGTGGCAATAGCGAATCACCAAAAGTGAGTTAGGTAACTAAGATAACCAAACGTAATTATTAATGCAAATCGTAAACTTGCAGGAATTTTGTAACCGTTCCTACCGTGTAAATTAATAAAATAAATAAGAATAAAGAGTTCACGAAATCTACATTCGCTTACCGCTCAACAATATCCCTGATAAAAACAAATTTTATATCGATGTATTTCATCCGTTGATGTTCTCGTGGTTCCTTCGAAAAGTTGATGCAGGGTATGTTGTCTTAGTGTATGATAATTGGTGAGTTAACCACTTCTAATTCTGTCAAAAAATTCGACAGCCACATTCCTTCCTTAGTTGCTGCACACAAAGCAACCAATTCCGCTTCAGTTGATGAAAGGCTCACAGTTGCTTGCCGTTTCGTTGCCCACGAAACGACGTTGCCAAATACTTGGAAAGCATACCCAGAAATTAATTTTCGGTCTTCAACGTCGTTTCCAAAATCAGCATCAGCAAATCCTTGAGGAATTGGTTCTTCTTGATGTTTCTTATACACTATCTTCGTATCCATGCTTCCTTTCAGGTACACTGAAGTTTTTTTTTACGACGGTAATGGTCCCACGTAAAAAAAACCGCGTAAAAAAACCGCGTTATTTCAAGACCCGTCGTAAAAAAAAACCGCGTTATTTCAAGACCCGTCGTAAAAAAAAACCGCGTTATTTCAGAAAACGTCGTAAAAAAAGTCAAGTCACGTAAGATGTGGTGCTGACTATTTTACGCGTGTTTTTGAAAAAAAACGCGGATTTTTTTTACGACGGGTCTTGAAATAACGCGGTTTTTTTTACGACGGGTCTTGAAATAACGCGTTTTTTTTAGGACGGACCGCGTAAAAAAAACCGCGTAAAAAAAAACTTCAGTGTATCTCAAAATTCGTTTTAGTCCATTCCAGTGAGCATCCGTTGTTCGTGATTGATATTTACTCAAAATGTTAACGGCTGCGTTGATATCTGGCCTAGATGACAATGCCAGATACTGTAGACATCCAAGAAGCTCCTTGTGTGGATGTTTAGTAAGTGGTAATCCTTAGTTTACCGTTTGTGATTAACATCTATCGGCGTTGCAATTGATTTACAGTTTTCCATGCCAAATCTCATCAGAATATTCTTAGTGTATCCCGCTTGAGAAATTTCTGTTATTTGGTTTTCGATATCTCGTTTAGCATCCAAACCGAGGAAATGCGGTGTCTCCTTCAAATCTTTTATTTGAAACTCTTGTGAGAGCTTATCCTTAATCCAGTTAATGGCCTTGACTGAATTTCCAATGACGAGTACATCATCTTTATGTTATGTTATGAACAACGAAAAGTTTCTGCTCGGTCATTTTGTAAATACAACAATCATTGTTCAATGGAACAAAGCCGAGCTTTCGCATAGTACGATCTAATCGTTCATTCCAACTCCTACCGGATTGCTTCAATCCGTATATTGATTTTTGAAGTTTGGCGATTTTAGAATTACCAAATTCATCTGGTGGTAGTTCCATGAACACATCCTCTTTCAATTCGCCATACCGATATGCTGTTTTACGTCCATTTGATGAATAATTAACTTATGTTCGTTTGCCAACGACAGCATAACCCTATTGCTATTCATTTTGGCCACTGGTGCAAAAGTTTCCTGATAGCCAAGGCCTGGTTTATGCGAACAACCTTTCGCAACCAATCTCGCCTTATACCGATTATCATCTTTGATTGTGAATACCCATTTTGATTTCACTGCTTTTCGGCTCTCTGATGAATTGACTGCAATCCAGGTTTTATTTTCAATCAAGGAATTAATTTCCTGTTTTATTGCTTCTTTCCAAAGGCTCCAGTTGTTTCGGTCTTTCAACTGTTCAACCATCTGTGGTATTTCTTCAATATTTCTAAGAAATGTTGTCTCGTAATCCTGGAAACGTTTTGGCGGTTGCCTTATACGATCACTCCTTCGTAGTTCATACTCCTCTTCCTGTGCTGGATTATTACCTGTAACACTAGATTCATCATCGCTAGCTGTAACAAAACTGTCATCCAGTGCTGTCATGCTAAAATCAGAGCTGGTTACCCAAGTTTTCAAAATAGCTGCGCCCCTTATGATGCTACGCCCCCCATATAAATAATTCAAGCATTGCGCTCAATTTAACTATTTTACCGTTCCCAAAATAAAGCAAACAAGACAATTTTCCCGCTCACAAAAAAGTGTTAGTCTTGGATGTTAAAATTGCGCTCATCATATACCAAAAAAGGATAATAGATTTTTCAGTTCCCAAAATATAAAGTGGCTATCTCAGATTTGAAAACAGCTCTCATCGTAAATCAATAACAATGTGAAAATTCCTTCGCTTTTCAATGAGTTGCGATCTCAGTCGTAGAAATTCCCTCAAAATATATCATTAACAATGTAATATATGAAATTACGGATTTATATGATTTTGTTTGGACAAGTTTAATCATATTTGAAAAATAATAGTGTAATAGTTTTCAATTTATCAAATTTGTTTGTCGGAAAAAATACATATCATAATTCAAAGATAAGTGGTGTAATAGCTGGAAACTTCATAAAATAAAATAAAAACTAGTGATGATATCAGATGAAAAACTTGCACTCATAATATCAAGTAAAATGTGACAAATTTTAATTAAATTTAACTATATTCTATTTATACTAGAAAATTGCTCTCATCACAAATTGATAAAAATGTGAGAATGTCTGTCTACCCATTTAAAATAAAGGATTTGCAATCTAAGATGATAAAATATCTTATCTAATTGAAAACATTGAGACAATTTTGAAGTACTTAAACAAAATAAACGAGTTTGAATGTTAGATGAGACCATTGCGCTCTTCATACATTAAAAACAGAACATTAATTTGTCGGCTCCCCAAAATAGAAGCGGCGATCGAGGCGGCGATCTTATATTCATAAAACTGCACTCATCGGATAGCCATATGAAACTTCGTCGCTCTTTATAATAAAAGAGTCGCGTACTTAGTTGGAAAAATGTTGCTGTCATATTAAATAGATAATTTGAAAATTGCGCTCATAAAACATGTAAAAATGTTCGCTCTCCTCATAATATTAAAAAATAACTGAAAACTGAAACGATTTCTGTTAACTGGCCAAAAGAGAAAAAACTTTCGCTAACTTGGAAAAATTTGACCTACTCTAATACGTTAACTACTTTGAATTACCCTAATGAACTAGATGTAACTTGTTTTCCTTTCCAAGTAAACTTACACTACCACAACTATAGACAACCTGTGTAACCCAGTCAGAACAGAAATAAAATGAGTCTATTTCAAACAGTAAAGCTGTTCGGGCGCGTTCTTTCTCCCCGTCCGAATAATTCCCCGCGAGTTGGAAGTCCGCCATATTCGAAGTTCGCTGCGAAACCCTCGAAGGCCGGTTCCCGAGATTTGGTCGGTTGTGAACTGTGACCGGGACCGGAAAAAATCTGGATTTTACAATTTCACATTTAACAAAATAGATATTGTTGAATTAAATTTTAAAAAAGTTTTTTTCTAGGCTCTTATCATACATCCAATATATATGGTGTAGCAATTTTAGACGTTTAGACAATTAAAAAAACTTGTGATATCAAACGAAACAATTGTGGTCATCATATTCAAATAAATAAGTGTGAAAATCTTCCGCTCACTACTTAAAATAAAAACAAAAATTGCGATTACGCTATAGCAAAGAGGTAGGGTAGGTAATCATGAGTTGAACTGAATTGCATCTTTCTGAAGCAGCTGAAAATTTGACCATTTTTTTCTTCTGCAAGAAAATAATTTACTAGGGTAGAATCTCATGTACGTGAAAGCCATGGGTATTAGCTTCCAGAAAAATATGGAAAAAGTTTGTATTTGCACTAAGTGTCATTGAAAAATTCAATAATTTCTCAATAATGATTTTAATCTTGATTTGAACCAATTTTAATCTAGCTTTGAGCTACTGGCGGCAGCACCTCGAGAAAAAAAAACAGCCAATTTTATGGTAAACAATCAAAAATTATATGGATCTGCAAATTCTCATAACTATTTTTCATTAGGCAGTGGTATCTCAACTCAGAATGCTTGGAATTCTTGAGGAATTCGGAAACTAAATTTGGAATTTTCCATTGGTGATTTGATGTTGCATGAAGAAGAAGAAGAAGAACGATGGTGTTTTGAAAAAATCCTATCCCTACAATACAGGGGAAGATTTTAAAATGCTTCTATAAAATCTAAAACAAAATCTAATTAAAAACGGTTTGATGCACGGTGTTAGACTTTGGATGGACTACATATTCAACGTATAAATTTCAATTTAATTTTTTTTTCTTGATAAGGTACATAATTTGTAGTCCGTTCAAAGTCTAACACCGTACATCAAACCGTTTTTAATTAGATTTTGTTTTAGATTTTATAGAGGCATTTCAAAAACTTGCCCTGTGTTATAGGGATAGGGATTTTTCAAAACGCCATCGTTCTTCTTCTTCTTCTTCATGCAACAACAAATCACCAATCGCCTAAGAGTAAACAAAGCAACTACTAGCGCAGTCTGGCGGCCAACACTGGAAGCTCACCCCCGTTTTCTAGTTCAAATCTAGGCTACAAATTGTTCAATTCAAGATAACATTCTCCGAGCACAAAATACGTAAATTCGATAATTTTTTGACAAATAATGCGGAATATTATTCGGTTGGTCTATTCTACGATAGACAGACTTTCATTTGACGTATTCACTTATTGCGTACGATACAATGCATGAGCTGTACGAGTGTACCGAAAATGTGCTTCCTCTAGGGGAAAATGGGTAAAATCACAGTAATTTTTCAATTGTTTATTTTCAATTAAGAAAACGCTTTATTCAATGCTTTTAAAGTCAGTGCTACCAGTTTCTATTACGGAGAGGCGTTTATCAACTTTTCCGGGACAATGTTTTCTCGGCTGCAAGGATGTTCTTTCCATATTAAAAAAAAAAAACAAATAAAAAAATGCGCTCATGTAGAACTGATCCAATTGTGAAAATTTCTGCGCTATCCTCATAATTTGTAATATATTATTCTATAAAGGAATTCAGATCTCAGACTACAAAATGTGTTCAACATATTTTATAAATTATGTAATAATTTTCCACGTCATGTTAGTATATTGATAACAATGTGAAAATTTATTATAATGTTTCACTTCAAAATAAAAGAGTGTTTTTCTTAGTATCAAAGCGCTATATATCAGAAACAGTTTTATATTTTTTGCGTTCACCAAATAGAGAGTGATGTTCTCAGATACAAAAATTACACTAATCGTCAATTAATAACAGTAAGAAAATGTAGCTGCAAAACGGTGAGTCGATAAGGAGAGCGTCCAACATAGCTCTGGTCCTCACAAGTTCCTACCTCATGCTTCCACGGGTCAAACGATGACAAAGACCGCCAACTAAGAGTTGTGTGCTTAGCTGGTAGTGCAGCCTGGGCACTGTTGTCCTTCTGACTTCAGCTAGATTGAGGAGGTACGATTCGAGCGTCTGTTCACCAAGGAGGTGCGGCTCAAACAGCGTCTGTTCTGGCATCCAGCGGCTGAGTATGAAATGCTGTATCGCGTCAACTATACCTAAGAAGGCAGCCCCTTCAACGCAATGTAGGCAGCGCGGCCCCGGTAAGGTAGCCTGCTGAAACCCTTCAAACACCCAGAAAAGCAATAGCAGAGTTAACGGATTGATTCAACGGCAACAGACCCGGCAACGAATAAAGGACAACGATTGGAAAGTCGGATCTTGGAACGTGAGAACTTTGAATGAACCCGCACGTGTTGGGCTCCTGGCTCATGAACTGCAGAATGTTGGCGTTAAGGTGGCTGCTATCCAGGAGATACGCTGGCCCAAAACTGGAGAGCGTGAATTCCGAGCGGTGGATCCCATCGCCAACACTTCATTCAAGTACCACATCTACTACAGCGGCGGCGATAAGGCAGAACGCGGAGTTGGCTTTATAGTGATCGGGAAGCAGATGAAGCGAGTTATTCGGTGGAAGCCGATGTTGAGGATGAAGGGCAAATTCTTCAACTAAGGAGTGTATCGGAAAGTAGTTGAAAATGTTCAGAATGCTCTATCTCGAAGCTGGGTTGGTCTTTTCATTTCGGTTCTTCTATGAAATCTTCACAATATAGTTAAGTTTAGAATACCTTGGAAACATTTGGAAAATGTTTTGTATTATTGAAAATATGGTTAAATGAATACACCTCACAAAATAAAAATCTGCACAAAATGCAATTTTGTTAAGCTTTTTCAACATTTCAAAAATCTGTAGCGAGTAAAATTTGTACGATAAAAAATCTGAAAAATATTGGTGTTTGTTAACAGTTATGTACACATAACATATCATTCAACACCGACTTTCAAAATTCATATTTTCGATAGAAAAATCTCCTATATCTACAATATGGTCCACTCCAAAAAACGTCTATTTTTTAATCAAACTTTAAAGTTCTGCTTTAAATATCTTAAAAAGTTATAAAATTCTATTTTTTGCTCTAACTTATTCGTCCATAAATTAAAAAACATACCCTATTTAAAAAAATGCGAATTTTTCATTTTATGTATTTTTTATTTGTGTAAACATGATTTGGAGGAGCATAGAAAAAAGGGGTTCCTCAAAAATGGCCTTTTTTCATTTTTAAGAATTGCGCTTAAATGCAGTGGAGATTTTTCTTGAAAAAAATATTTTGCCTATATCATGAGGATTCTTGAGCTTATTCTATTTGCACAAAAAAGTTAACAATTTTCGAACATTATCGAACTTTTTTCGCAATTTCAATTTTTTAGAAGGTGTGCAAAAATTTAAAAACATGTGTTCAGTAATCTAGGTTAAAAACCCAGTTAAAAGAACATTTTCAAAAAATCATAAAAGCCATTTCTTTTTTCAAGGATTTATACAGTATCTCCAAAAATAAAATTACTCAAAAGTTGTATTAAACTATTTTTGAGGTTAGTTTAAACATTTTCAACTACTTTACGATACACTCCTTACAGCCTGATCAGCATCTATGCGCCAACGAACGACAAACCCGATGACATGAAGGATGAGTTCTATGAAAGCCTTGATAAGGCCTACGGAGAGTGCCCAAAACAAGATGTCAAAATAGTCATCGGAGATGCAAATGCGCAGATAGGCAGGGAAAGTTTCTTTCGACCTGTCATTGGAACGGAAAGCCTTCATTCCGTTACCAACGATAATGGTCTGCGCCTTGTGACATTCGCGGATGCTATAGGGATGGCAATCAGCAGTACCTACTTCGCACGTAAGAATATCCGAAAACACACCTGGCGACACCCGAGTGGTGACACTTGCTCCCAGATAGACCACGTGCTGGTCGACGGGCGACATTTTTCGGGCGTCATAGATGTGAGGTCCTACAGAGGCCCGAACATTGACTCGGATCATTATCTTTTAGCCGCAAAAATTCGGGCGCGACTATCCAGCGTCACGAGTTCAAGAAACAACAGGACGATGCGTTTCAACATCCAACGCTTGTCAGCCGAAGGGGTAGCTGCACAGTACCATCAGAAGCTAGACGAGAGGATAGGAGAGACCATCGGATCGGGAGATGCCAACAGCTTATGGGGGGATATCCACGAAGCAGTGACAACAACAGCGCAAGAGGTGTTAGGTACGGATCAGCGACGCCAGCGTAATGGTTGGTTCGACGAGGAGTGTCAACGAGCGACAAACGAAAAGAATGTCGCCAGAAGTCGAATGCTAGTGGCCGGTACCCGGCAGAACAGGGAGCGGTACAGGGTGGCAAGAGCAGCAGAGAAACGAATCCACCGCATGAAAAAACGGCAGCACGAAGAGAGCGTGATTGCTGAAGCGCAGGAAAGTATGGACAGGAAAGATATGCGGAGATTTTATGCAACTGTCAATGGCGCGCGGCACAAGACTGCGCCAGTGCCCGCCATGTGCAATGACCGGGAAGGAAATTTGCCGACAGACAAAACAATGGTGGCAGCCAGGTGGAAGGAGCACTTCAAAGATTTGTTGAATGGTAGCAGCGAAGGAGCACCCAGGAACAGGATTAACATAATGGATGACGGTCAAGCAGTGGAACCACCAACACTGGATGAGGTTAAAAAGGCCCTCAAGGAGCTGAAAAACAGCAAGGCTGCTGGGAAGGACGAGATCCCGATCGAACTTCTTAAGCACGGAAGCGAGCAGCTACATCAATCAATCCACCAGATTATTATAAAGATTTGGGTGGATGAAGAATTGCCTACCAGTTGGTTGGATGGTCTCATATGCCCAATCTACAAGAAAGGGCACAGACTGGAGTGTGCCAATTACAGAGGGATTACCCTGTTAAATTCGGCGTATAAGATACTGTCGCGTGTCTTGTTCAACAGACTGAGGCCTCTTGAGGAGTCCTTCGTCGACGAATACCAGGCTGGTTTTCGTGAGGGCCGATCAACGACGGATCAAATGTTTATCCTGCGGATGATCCTAGATCAATTTCGGGAATATAACTTGCAGACTCACCATCTATTCATTGATTTTAAAGCAGCGTACGATTCAGTGAAAAGAAATGAGCTTTGGCAGATAATGTCAGAACATGGTTTTCCGGCGAAGTTAATTAGGCTGATACGCGCAACGCTGGATGGATCAAAATCAAGTATTCAGATCGCAGACGAAGTGTCAACCTCGTTTGTGATCTTGGATGGATTGAAGCAGGGGGATGCACTTTCAAATTTATTGTTCATCATTGCACTCGAAGCAGCGATTAGGAAGTCAGGCGGCAGAGGAATGGCTCTATCATCACACGGTCGCACATGCTTCTCGGTTTTGCGGACGATATTGATGTCATCGGCATCGATCGTAGGGCAGTGGAGGAAGCTTATGCTCCTCTGAAAAGAGAGAGACAGCGTGGATAGGCTTGACGATTAACTTTACCAAGACGAAGTACATGATAGCGGGTAGAGACAGAAGCAGGTCTAGTGGTGTTAGTGCTGAGGTAGTGATTGATGGGGATGTGTTTAAAGTTGTTGAAGAATTTGTGTATCTTGGAACACTTGTGACATAAGACAATAACGTTTCCCGTGAAGTGAAAAGGCGTATTGCAGCTGCGAATAGAGCGTAGCCAGCTTAGGTCCCGTAACTTGCAAACGCAAACGAAATTCGCTCTGTATAAGACGCTGATCCTTCCGGTTGCCCTCTACGGTCACGAAGCGTGCACGTTAAAGGAGGTGGACCGAAAAGCTTTTGGAGTTTTTGAGCGCAAAGTGATGCGGACAATTCTCGGTGGGAAACAAGAAAATGGAGTGTGGCGCAGACGCATGAATCACGAGTTGTACCAAGTGTACGAAGATGCGAATATTGTGAAACGTATAAAATACGGCAGACTTCAGTGGGCTGGTCACGTAGTGCGAATGTCGGAAGAAAGAATAGCGAAAACAATATTCAGCAGAGAACCCGGTAGAGGTAGGCGACTTCGTGGGCGGCCGCGAACTCGCTGGTTGCACGTGGTTGAAGAAGATCTACGATCCCTACACGTTCGGGGAAATTGGAGGAACATCGCCCAAGATCGACGAAGATGGTGCTCTACTATACGCTCGGCGTTGGAGTAAAGTTACTTTGTAGCCAACAAGGTATCAGAGTAAGGTAAGAAAATGTATTTGCTCTTCATAATAAGCAGATTCGATTTTACTTGAGAAAAATGCACAAAATAGAACTTGAAAATTTCGCTTATCAAAAACATAGAAGAATGTAAAAATTTCTGCATTCTCACTAAAATATAAATGTGATCTCAGCCGACATAATGTACTCAACATATCTCACAGAAATTGTTCTTACTTATCACGTAATTTTTGATAAACAATAGGCTTATCTTATTTCAATTTTGGACTTCTGAATGAATTTATGCTAGCCTGCTTACTCTTACAGAAAATTTGATGTCTTAGTGGAGCGGCACCACTCAAACGTCAAACGTTTCTGCGAGAGCCAGCATAAATTCGTGCCTAAGCCCGTAGTGTATCATTTTCTACTTAAAAAATATGCAGAGGTGATTTATAAATATGCATTCATCATATTTCATGAATATGTATTCTAATGATTTTAGACTAAACAAAATATAACAGTCTCAGATGTAAAAACCCTCATTCTGCACAAAAAAGTGGAGCACATTTTTCACTCGCAAAATTATATAAAAAGCCTCAAAATGTCGAAATGTCGGTGTCAAAATCTCGATTATTATCGAACTTCCATGCACCTCGGATAAATGAACGACTCGCGCTGTAAAAATCATCATTTTACAACCCGTTGCATAAATAACTATTAAAAACTAAATAGGGGGATTACCCGATCAGAAAGGCATAACAAAAATGTAACAAAATTATATCAACGGTTGATAGATATATCACTGTTTGTTATATTTAGATATATTTGACAAAAATCATTTGAAAACCTGATTTAATTATATCAGAATTATAACAAGGTCAGTTATAATACAAATAAATTTATTTTGATCATCTTTATATGAACATTATAACATAGTCAGTTATAGTTTTGAAAATGCAGTTTATGCCAAATGAACATTTTACAGGTGGTGTTTGGTACGCAGTTACGCCGCTGTGCGGTGCTACTGTGCTTGTAAAATGCAGTATTTTTGACAAGTTTGAATCATGATCCAGACCTTTAAGAAAGCTCAGATAGATATCATCGCGCTTCTCTTGGATTCTCAGCCAGCTGCGTTCGAAACCCGCAGCATCAGATCGCGCCAGACCGCACACGTAATGTTTGTATACGGTGTGCACCTTGGCTAAAACTGTTTTTGCAGCCGCCGGGTGGAAGCTGTCACGTATAATCAGTCACCTTGTACAATCATCGCCGTCATCAAACATTTGAAAGCAGTTTTTTTTTCGATCAAAGCAAAAGTCTTTGCTATGAAAATATATTCACTGTACTGTACTCCACATGAGGAATAGAGTGCAGTGAATATATTTTCATGGTCGATGTTTAGATTTATAGCGAGAAAACTGCTTTTTATTTTCCGAAAAATGATGACGGGTGCTTAAGCTATAAGATCATCAGTATCTTAGTGATGAGACCACAATATTTAGGTCCTTGGTGAATGATTCTATATAGCATCGCACAACAACGTAGCTAAAAAAATAAAAATGAGTCCCCCAGCAGTTGTCATTGTACATAGATGAGCCACACTAGAGTATCTAGTCAAATTGAATGCCCAACATATGCAGTGATTTTACCCTCCTAAGATGTTAGGTTTTTCGAACCACGATGGCACAGTACACGTTCAGCGTGCCTGTCTGGGTCATATTGATCCCAACATCTTACTAAGGTTAATGCAACTCTCATATGAAGCTATGATAAATGGGGCAACAAAATGGTCATGAAAAGGATGGCTTTCATTGAAACTGTTAACATTCCTGAAGTAAGTTTTAAGTTTCACAATCCTCCATAGGTTTTGCAGTTTGCAGTCCAATTCAAGATTATTTTAATAAATTATTCTGAAATAAGAAGTTTAATCAATGTTATTGAATTAACATGATACAACTGGATCAATTAGTCGTCTGCAAATTAAAACCACCTTAGTTTTTGAAGAATTGATTGATAACAAATTATTTGTGGAGCTTTGAAATTTATATCTAATTTCATCACACCATGTCTTTAGTCACGTTTCATTGTTATGCAATTAACGTCCATAGAAATACAGCTTCTTATCATCTGCAAGCATGTGGATAACTTTCAAAAATGATGGAAGGCCATTGTAAAGTAAGGCTAGCATCAATGATCCTGAAACCGATCCTTATTGTGGCATTTCCGATAGAATACCGATCGGACTTCAATGATTTCCTTTAACTTCCACAATTCGAAAGCGGTTATTCAAATAGGATTTACTCAATGAAACAGAATCTCAACTGAAATCAAATAGGTGTGATAATCTGTGCAGTAGTTCAAAATGAGAAACTCTGTTGAAAGCTTTTGAAAAACCATTCAATAGCAGAAGGCTATTTCTTTTTTACCAAAATGTTGATGGACATCGTCATGCATTTTGAGCAAATTCCGAAGCAAATGCCGAATATGTGAGTGGGGATATTTCTTGTTTAAACTATTTTTGCTGAAAATTAAAACATTATGTGATATCACGAGGCAAAGCGAACGCCACAGAATTGCTTGTGAATTGTTGTGCCATTTAATGTTAAAATTGTGCTTTAAACTCTTATTTTTTTATTTCCCAAGCCATCTAAATCTGACAATCACCAGAAATGCACACTAATGCCACGAAACGATGAAATTTCCAACCACAAAACTACTGCATAACTTTGCCATAGGCAGGAACATCCTTGATAATGAGGAACATTAGATAATTATTTAATAACACATGTCAAAATGTTCTAATTTAATTACTCGCTAGCACCAACATAAGGTGAAATTGTATACCACTATTTTCACTGATTAAGAGCCATTAACTATCCCTCCAGTTAGCCTAGTGGTTGAGGCTATGGATCGCCAATCCGAAGACGGCGGATTCGATTCGGGAAAATTTTCTCGACTCCCTGGGCATAGAGTATCATTGTATTATATACAAACTCATGCAATGGCAGGCAAAGAAAGCCCTTCAATTAATAACTTTGGCAGTGCTCAAAGAACACTGAGTTGAAGCGAGGCAGGCCAAGTCCCAGTGGGGACGTAGAGCCATAAATAAGAAGAAGAAGAACTATCTCTACAACTTTGATTGAGAAACGACATTTATTTCTGGTCTGAATCATGAGATAAAGCCAAAATGCAGAGCAAATTCTTGAGTTACAATTATAACTTAATTATATCCACTTTTGTTATAATATCCTAAGATGACGTAATTGCGATCAATTGTATCAAGAACACTTAAACGTGACGTCATATTTTCTCTCCCCTGTACGTTGGACAAATGAGTCTATTTATAGATCAGCCGCCAAAACAAAGAATCACTTGATCATATACCGCCCTTCACTTCAAGTGCTGCAATGGCCTCATTGATAAAGGCTCCGGATTGTAGTTGATGGCTGGCGTCCTTGGTTCGATTCCCGTCTGGGTGAGGGATTTTTATATACTACGTAGGGCAAGTTTTTTATATAAAAAACTTTTTGCTAAAAATAAATAACACTCTTAATAAAAATTACCCAAAAAATGAGATAAAATTTACCCAACTCATTTTTTACCCAATATATTTATATCTAATTTATAACAACATGTGTTATAATTCCAATATTTATTATATCTCACGTTGTTATAAATTTGTTATAATTGTATCAACACCTGTTATAATTATGTTATGGCTAGAGCAATTTTAGTTATAATTTTTGTTATTTTAACACCTAACCGGCGAATTTTATAACTCATTCTGTTATGAAAAATCTTTGAAATAAATAACTTAATCGGTTATAATTTTGTTATGCCTTTCTGATCGGGTAGGGGCATAATGGACACCCTAAGCAAATGAGTACGTTAGACCTGTATAACGATGAAAAACTTAACATATTATCAGTTGGCTTACAACTTTAGCAAGTTTCTTACGTATTTCAATCATTTACAGTAGGTAAATTGTCTTTATTGTGGAGAAATATCGAATTTAAAATCGTGTGTTTTTTAGGGCTGGCAGGAAAGGTACGGGGCGAAATGGACACCCATCGGGGCATAATGGACACCCCTACATATTTTATGCTAATTCTTTGATAACATCGATCAGTTAAGTAATTTGCCTACTGAGATCAGTGCCACAGATATAATACCCCATTTTAGACGAGTTTACATAACATCAAAGTTAATAAAATAAATTTTAGGCAAAAATAATCGGATTGATTTTTTCCATACTCTCTAAAACGTCTAACAGTAGGCAATGCGCGTACATCCATTCGTAATAGCTGGTGTTCATTTCGCCCCGAATCGACTATAACATTAAAATTGCTATTTTTTGTAAATTCTGATCAAAAATAAAATACTTTATCCATTGCTAAATCTCCGTATACATGTAGATAAGGTAACAAATCACCTGTTTTTATGGTGGACACACTCCAACACTCGTAATACCTTATTTGCTGCTGCTTCGATATTATAAGAATTTCACCATATGAAAAACATATTTCAATTTCAATGATATTTTGGTTATTTTGGAGCAATGTAAATGGTACTTTTGAAAAATAGGACCATGACTTGTTCCTTTACAGTTATGCATTAAAAGTTTTACATAAAAGTCAACGGTTTCGGTAGAAACAGGGGTGTCCATTTCGCCCCGGGTGTCCATTATGCCCCTAATCCCCCTAACCATGTTTATTGCAAATTGATAACATTGTAAAAATTATGCGCTTTCATAATAAAGGAGTTGCAACAAAAGATAAAGGAAGGCTCTCATTATTTGCCCATAACAATAAAGAAATTCACTAAACAGTGTAAACTGCTATGGAGTCAATATGTTCCAAACAGGCTTGCTGAACGTGCACTACGCGATCGTGGAGCTTAGGGAAGATAAATATTTTCCTGATGAAACGTCGCGATCACCTAGGCAATCTTTGATTATTTGATTCATATTTGCGCTATTGAGTGAATCACTTTAATGAAACAATTTTTCACTTAACAAAAAAGAAAGCGTATGCATTAAAAATAAGATACTTTTTCAAAAAGCTGTAGAAAAATGTCTGAGCAAAATAAAAACATGAACTTGTTTTGTTTACAAACAGCATTTATTGTTTATGCTAGAAGAATTGTACAGGCCTTGGAAGGCAGTTGATCAGCAGTGATCATTTTAGTCACAATTGTCGAAAACAAATTTGTTCACATATTTTTCGATAATTTTCACCGTTTTGAACATTTTTCCATGAAAACTATTACGTATTCAATAGCGTACAATCATATTTTCACATTTTCTTTTAAAATCACACTTCAAAATAATTAAGCAATTTGTGAGAAACAAGGATCCCGTGGTACCGAAAGCGAAAAAAACAAATTTCGACTGATAGTTATATCATGCTAATCGTCATTGTGGATTCAAATCAAAACAGAATATCATCAACCCCCAGATATTTCCAAATAAACTAGGGTTCGTTTCGTGACCTTTTGGTGCCATTGATTCCATAAATTGTCACGTTTTTAAAGAAAAATTGGATTCCTAGAGAGAAATATGATTCAATTGTTTTTTCTTCAAAGTGCCGATATGGATAGGCCGTTTTCGATGGTTGAATTCTCAATTGCTCTTCTTTCATGCAACAATTCCGCTCCAGGAATGGATCGAATTGTTCAATTTGCTTAAAAACCTCCCTGACGTCGCAAAGAAACGCTTGTTGAACATGTTCAACCAGTTCCTGGAGAACAATATTGTTCCGGATGATTGGAGGCAAGTGAGGGTAATAGCTACTCAAAAACCCGGGAAACTCGCGTCAGATCATGATTCGTACCGTCCAATCGCGATGTTGTCTTGCCTACGGAAGTTGCTGGAGAAGATGATTCTCTTTCGACTGAACAAATGGGTTGAATAGAATAGCATGCTGTCAGATACACAGCTTGGTTTCCGCAGAGGCAAAGGAACGAACGACTGTCTTGCGTTGCTTGCTTCAGAAATTCAGCTTGCCTTTGCTCAAAAGCAGCAAATGGGCTCAGTATTTTTGGGCATTAAGGGGGCCTTTGATTCAGTTTGTGTCGAAGTTCTTTCCGACAAACTTCACGCAAGTGGCCTTTTACCAATTTTGAACAACGTTTTGTATAATTTGTTGTTTGAGAAGCGGATGAGTTTTGCTCATGTGACTTGACAGTTTCACGAATTAGCTACATGGGTCTCCCCCAGGGTTCATGTCTAAACCCCTTCTTTACAACTTTTATGTTAGAGACATAGATGATTGTCTCATGGAAAATTGCACGTTAAGACAGCTTGCGGATGACTGTGTTGTTTCTGTAACAGGATCAATAGCAGTCGATCTACAAGGACCACTACAGAATACTTTGGACAATTTGTCTACTTGGGTTCTCAAGCTGGGTATCGAATTCTCTCCGGAGAAAACTGAGATGGCGGTCTTTGTTAATGGGGGCGATATTTAGTATCGCCCACGCCACGAACGAGAGAGAGAAAGCATAAGTTACAAACGGAAACAGATTTCCCCCTTCAGTTAGAACTGTACCGCGATCGAATAAAGTTGTATTCAAACCGAGCTCCGTGTGTTGCGTTTTCTTTTCTTCCCTCGTTGCGCGTTTCCCGTAGTGAACTTTTGTCGGGAGTTTTCCGCTGTGATAACCTGGTGGTCGTCGGTTTTCTCACAGGTTATGGGCCCAGGAGAGGTCGAAGAAAAGTTCCAGTGAAAATTTCCCCCGGAAAACTGAAAATTTAGACGATTTGTGCGAGAAGACAATTCGGCTCGTTTCGGCGTGGGAAAGCGGAGCGCTAATTGAGTCGGTGGCGTTGACGTCGATAGCGTCGGCAGCGGTACGGCAGTCTGCCTGTGTGCGTGTGTTGTTCGGTCGGTCAGACGGGCAAACAAGCCGGAGTGAATTTGAGTTCGTCGGTTGAGGTTAGACACAATCGTGTTCGTACGTGTCACGGGTGTGAAAAACAGTTTTCTGCAGTGGTTTCGATCAGAATCGAAAATGGCTGAGAAACAAGTGCTATTTCCACGCCTCAACAACCAGAACTATTCTACGTGGCAGCTGCGAATGGAGATGCTATTGAAGCGGGACGAGTTGTGGTTCGCGGTGCACGATGCGAAGCCAGAGCCAGCCACCCCGCTTGGTCGACAGCAGACCAAAAGGCGTTGGCGACAATCGTGTTGCTATGTGAGGATAGTCAGCTCAATTTGATTAAAAACGTTGCGTCGGCGAGTGATGCGTGGGCGGAATTGAAAAAGTTCCACAGCAAAGCGACAATGACATCCCGTGTGTCGCTGCTTCGGAGGATCTGCAGCCTGAATATGCCGGAAGGAGGAAACGTGGAGAAACACCTCTTCGAGCTAGAGGAGCTCTTTGATCGTCTTGAGTGTGCCGGTCAGAAGCTGGAAACTCCACTGAAAGTGGCGATGATTCATCGCAGCCTTCCAGAATCATACGGCGGATTGGTGACGGCGATGGAAAGCCGTCCGGACCAGACCATCGAATTCGTCAAACAAAAGCTGGTTGACGAATATTTGCTCCGTGTGGAACGTTCTGGTGAGTGGTGAGTCCGGTGAAAAAGTGATGAAGCTGCAAGGAAGAGGGCAGAAAAAAAAAGTGTGCTATAGGTGTGACAAGCCCGGCCACTTTCGTCTTGATTGTCCGTCGCAGCAGGAGAAGAAAGAAGAAGATTCCCGAAGTGAGAAGAAGAAAAGTTCGCGTAAAGCCAAGCAGGCTGTCGAATCAGAGAGCCCGATCTGCTTCACTATCGGAAGTAATCGGTGCAGTGGTTCGTGGTACGTTGATAGTGGCTTCTCGAGCCACATGTCGAACGAGAAAGCATTTTTTCGGGAACTTCGGGTGTTGGCCGATGGATCCGTGACGCGATCGGCCGTTATCGGTGAAGGAGTGGTGAAGTGCGTTGACAGTGATGGCCGCGTGAGAGACGTTACCTTCAAGGAGGTGCTGTACCTCCCGGAACTAGACAGCGGCTTGTTGTCAGTACGGAAGCTGACGCAAAAAGGACTAAAGGTGGAATTCGGCGGGTTAAAGTGCACAATTGTGAATACGGATAGGAAAGAAGTTGCAGTGGCGCCACTTAGTGGAAACCTGTACGAGCTGAGTGTGGCGCAAGATGCACGGCTGAGGAAAGAGGCTCGGCATTCGGATAGCTGCCAGCATACCTGGCATCGGCGGTTCGGACACCGCGACCCGGCGGTGTTGCAGCGCATCAAAGCGGAGGATCTCAGCGATGGCTTCCAGGTGAAGGACTGTGGAATCAGGCAAGTCTGCGAGCACTGCCTGCAAGGTAAACTTTCTCGTATTCCCTTCCCTAAAATGTCAACTAATAGTTCAAATCGGTTTCTGGACTTGGTGCACACAGACGTGTGCGGTCCCATGAAGTGTGTCACGCCTGGAGGTTGTCGCTATTTGATGACCCTTATTGACGACTACAGTCGCTACACTGTGGTCTGTCTTTTGAGACAAAAATCCGAAGCGGCCGGGTGCATCAAAAGGTTCGTGGCACACGTAAAGAATAAATTTGGGAGAGCGCCGTGCGTGATTAGATCCGACGATGCTGGGTCATTAGGCCGAAGGTCATTAGGCTGAATGGTCATTAGGCCGAATGGTCACTAGGCCGAATGGTCATTAGACCGAATGGTCATCAGGACGAATTGAAAATCAGCCGTTATGAGCCTGTAAAGAGATCTGTTGTTTTTACTTTTTCCAAAAATTTTTTGCCGAAAACTACTTTAACAATGAAACTAGAAAGAATAGCCTATGTTTTAAAGAAGGAAAAAATTATGAATTGAATATCAGCAGTTTCTGCGCCAAAAACTATTTTAGCAATGATACTAGAAAGAACAGGCTATGTTTAAAAGAAGGAAAAATTCATGGGTAAAATATCAGTAGATTCAGCATCAATAAAGTATCTTCGTGCCTGTCACACGATATACACATGCAAAATGTTCATTTGCCGAGGAAGCTCTCAGTTAATAACTGTGGAAGTGTTCATAGAACACTAAGCTGAGAAACAGGCTTTGTCTCAGTGGGGACGTAACGGCAAGAAGAAGACCCAATGATCATTCGGCCTGATGACCATTCGGCCTAATGACCATTCGGCCTAATGACCATTCGGCCTAATGACCATTCGGCCTAATGACCATTCGGCCTAATGACCATTCGGCCTAATGACCTTCGGCCTAATGACCTTCGGCCGAATGGCCTGACACCCACGGCCGCCTACTCCCCACAGCAGAATGGTGTTGCGGAGCGGAAGAACCGCAGCCTCCAGGAAATGGCCACCTGTATGTTGTTGGATGCACACGCGAAAAAAATCTGTTCTGATAAACGTGAACAAATACACCGTGAACTGGAACTAGTTCCGGCTGTCAATATGGGCGTTCTAGAGAACGTGAAACCCAGTTCACGGTGTACATTTGACTATACTAACTATCCTTTTCGCTTATTCCTGGAGTGAGTAAAGTTTTTTTCCTGTGTCCATTCGTTCAAGTTGGATTTTTCAATTTTTCTGCGAGGCTTAAGAGCGGAATTAATTCTGTAAAATAGATGCTTCTCATATTTCCAGAAATTCAATAAAAAATCCTCCAGGTATTGCTTTATAAATCTGTCAGAAAATTTAAGAAACAAATCGGCCAAAAATGCCATAGAGGTTCCTCCGAGAAGTCCTTCAGAAACTTTTCCATTGATTCCTTCAAAAAATTCTAGTGATATTTGCAGACGCGGCACAATGCAGTTTCTCCAGGTATTCAGATTTTGTTTGAATAAAAAAAAATCGCTCACAGATTTCTACAAGAATACTTGCAGGAAATTCTCCAACAATTTCAATAAAGGGGTTTTCAAGGAATTTTGGCTATGACTAAGTATTTATTTTTGTATTTTTGGAATTCCACCAAGAATTTATCAAAAAGTTCTTAAGGTATTTCTCCTCGGATTCCTGTACGGGAAATCCCTGGGATTTTTTCGAATATTCCTTACTCCTCCGGAGCTTCATTCAAAAACACTTCCTAAGATTTCTGCAGGGATTTTACTAAAAATTTCTTCACTATCAAAAACTCTTGCACACGAATGTGGAGTTGTGCTCGCTGAAATGTACTTGACGTTCATAGAATGAGAGGTTCAAGTTGATACTTCAGAGAAGATTCCACCTTCCTGATCACGGAACTGCTCAGGGTTTCTTTTAGAAATTTGTGCTGGCTTTTATTTTGGATTTCAGGGATTTCTGCAGCAATTTCAGCAAGGGTTTATTTGAATAGTTCTTCCACGGAGTTCTTCAGAAATTCTTCAAAATATTTCTTTACAAATCCTACTGGGATTGCTTTAGAAATCCATCCCAAGGTAATCTTTGATTTTTAATGCGAATTTCTGTCGTAGAATCACAGTTCTAAGGGATTTCCTTGGAGTAATTCTGATAAATTTATTGACATAATTTTTAAAATTTGTCTTGTATTGAGAATTGTTGTCCAAAGATTACAGTTCTTATGGAACTCCTTGGAGTATTTCTGATAAATTTCACGAAATTATTTTTAAAATTTGACTTGTATTGAGAAGTGTTGTCGTAAAATCACAGTTCTTATGGAACACCTTGGAGTTATTCTGATTAATTTACTAAAATGTCTTTTTAATTTGACTTGTATTGAGAATCCCTAAAAACGAAACGGACCCAGGACGAAAACGGCTTTCCTGGGAATCTGACTAGACTGTTTAAAGCAACGATGGACGATGTGTAAAACTGCGTAAAGATTTCGGGTGAACTATCCAGCTCATTCGAATCTCGCCGGGAACTGCGACAAGGTGACGGACTCTCATGCCTACTCTTCAACATCTCTCTAGAAGGTGTAATGCGACGAGCCGGGCTCTACAGCTGGGGTACGATTTTCACAAAATCCGGGCAATTTGTGTGCTTCGCGGACGACATGGATATTATCGTCAGAACATTTGGAACGGTGGCAGAGCTGTACACCCGCCTGAAACGCGAAGCACCAAAGCAGGTCGGACTGGTGGTGAATGCCTCAAATACAAAGTACATGCTTGTAGATGGAACCGAACACGACCGGAGCCGCCTGGGTAGAAAGGTTACGATAGACGGGGATACCTTCGAGGTGGTGGAGGAATTAGTCTACATCGGATCCTTACGTCCAGCTGACAACAACGTTAGTCGTGAAATTCGAAGGCGCATCATCAGTGGTAGTCGGATCTACTACGGGCTCCAGATTCACCCCCGTACCAAATTTACCATGTACAAAACGCTTATAAGACCGGAGGACCTGCAGGCACTTGGAGTTTTCGAGCGACGCATGCTAAGGATGATCTTCTGCGGTGTACAGGAGAATGGTGTGTGGCGGCGAAAGATGAACCACGAGCTCGCTGAACTCTAGAAGGTGGCCAAAGCCGGAAGGATACGGTGGGAAGGGCATGTTGCGAGAATGCCGGACAGCAACCCTGCAAAGTTGGTGTTTGCTACCAATCCGGTTGGCTCAAGAAGGCGTGGAGCGCAGAGAGCACGCTGGGCGGACCAGGTGGAGCGTGATCCGGCAAGCATTGGGCGTGACCAAGGATGGAGAGCGGCAGCCACGAACCGTGGAATATTGTTGACTCAGTTTTATTATGAATTTGATGTAATATTTAATAAATGAAATGAATGAGAATCCCTAAAGGAATCCCTAAAGAAATTGCTGGAGAAATCTCTGTGGAAATCATGGAGGAATCCCCAAAGGGATTCCTGAAGGATTCTAGGAGGATTACCAGGAGGAATTACAGGAGAAATCCCTGAAGGAATTGGCTTAAGCGGTGTTGATAAAAATCCATATTCTGAATCTGCATGCCAAACTGGACCAATATCCAAATTTTCATAAAATTTGGTGGCATGGAACCTATTTAAAAACCAATTTGATGTGTGTATGGAAGCGATATGATGAATCACCCCTCATTGGATTTTGTACTAAGCGTAGATGTCAAGCAGTGTCCCTGCTGTCAAAAACTGTTTTCGAGCTCAGAAAAAGATGCTCTTTCGTACACAATTAAAAAATCAATAAAGTTTTCGAAATATAAAAAGCCCCAAGAATAGGAGGAATTCCTGGATACATTCCGGGAGTTATTCCTGGAGAAATTCCAGAAGAAATCCTTGGAGGAATTCCAGGAGAAATCCCTGGAGGATTGCCTGGACGATTTTCTGGAGGAATCCCTGGAGGAATTTCTGGAGGATTCCCTGCTGGAATCCCTGGAGGTAGCCCTGGAGGAATTCCTGGAGGAACCCTTGAGAAATTGCTTAAGGAATCCCTGGATAAATTCCTGGAGGAATTCCTTGAGGAATCCCTTCGGAAATTCCTGGAGGAATTTCTGGACGAGTTCCTGGAGGTATCCCTGGAGGAATTCCTGAAGGAATACCAGGAGAATTCCCAGAAGAAATTCCTGGAAGTATTTTTTAAAGAATTATGATCCCTGGAGGTATTTTTGAAAGAATTATGATAATTAGCTTTATTAAGGACAGGGCCCCTATAGCCACAGCTGTAAAGGCGTGGGTATTCAGCATGACCAAGCTGAGGGTGACGGGTTCGATTCCCGGTCAGTCCAGGATCTTTTCGTAATGGAAATTTCCTTGGGCATAGAGTATCTTCGTGCCTGCCACACGATATACACATGCACAATGGTCATTGGCAGAGGAAGCTCTCAGTTAATAACTGTGGAAGTTCTCATAGAACACTAAGCTGAGTAGCAGGCTTTGTCCCAGTTGGGACTTTACGCCAAGAAGAGGAGGAGCTTTATTAATGAAATTTTCAGCCCTTGGCTGGTCGATCTCCGGTTTTTTGAAAGAATTCGTGCAGGATTTCTTGGAGGAAACCCTGGAGGAAGCCCTGGAGGAATTCCTGGAGGTATCCCTGGAGAAATTCATGAAAAAAATCCTTGGAGGAATACTTGAAAAAAAAAACCCTAGAGAAATTCGT
This sequence comes from Aedes albopictus, assembly GCF_035046485.1. Lineage (NCBI taxonomy): Eukaryota > Metazoa > Arthropoda > Insecta > Diptera > Culicidae > Aedes > Aedes albopictus. The sequence continues at coordinate 181,707,719 of NC_085136.1, read as the reverse complement.
TAAGGAATCCCTGGAGAAAATCCTGGAGGAATCGATGGATGTATTCCTGGAGGAATCCCTGGAGGAATTGCTTAAGGAAACTTTGGGGGAATTCCTGGATGAATTCCTTAAGGAGTCCTTGGAGGAATTCCTGGAGCAATCCCTGGAGAAATTCCTTGAGGAATCCCTGTAGGAATTAATGGAGGAATTTCTGGAAGATTCCCTAGAGAAATCCCTGGAGGAAATCCTGGAGGAATCCGTGACGAAATTCCTGGAGGAATCCTGGAAACATTATTTAAAGAATCCCTGGAGAAATTCCTGGAAGAATCCCTGGGGAAATTCCTGGTGGAATTTCTTAAGGTATACTTGGAGGAATCCCTGGAGCAATTCCTGGAGGTATTTCTGGAGGATCCCCTGGAGGAGCCCTTGGCGAAATTCCTGGAGGCGCCCTGGAGGAATTTCTTAAGGAATCCCTGAAGAAACTCCTGGAGGAATCCCTGGAGAAATTCCTGTATTCCTGGAGGAATCCTTCAGGTATCAGTAGGTCGGCTCCAGAGGCACGTTCTCCTCCATTTGGGAATTTCCTGAGGAATTCCTGGAGGAATCCCTGCAGGTATTTTTTAGAGGAATCCTTGCAGGAATCCCTGGAGGAAGCCCAGGAGGAATCCCTGGAGGTATTTTTTGAAGAATTTCTGGAGGAATCCCTGGGGGAATCCCTGGAGGAAGCCCAGGAGAAATCCCTGGAGGTTATTTTTGGAGGAATTCCTGGATGAACCCTTGGAGGAATCCCTAGAGAAAGCCCTGAGGGAATTCCTTGAGGAATCCCTGGAGGAGTTTCTGGAGGAATCCTTGCATGATTTTTTTGAGGAATCCCTGGAGAAATTGCTGGGGGAACCATTGAGAAATTCTTGGAGAAATCCCTGACGAAACTCCTGGAGGAATCTTTGGAGAAATTTCTTCCGGAATCTCTGTATGAAATCCTGGAGGAATGCCTGGGAGAATTCCTGGAAGAATCCCAGGAGGAATCCCTGAAGGTATTTCTGGAGGATAGCCTGGAGGAATTCCTTCAGGAACCCCTTGAGGTATTCCTGGAGGAATCCGTGGAGAAATCCCTAGAGATATTCCTGGAGGAATGTCTGGAGAAATTCCTGGAAGAATCCTTGGAGAAATTCTTGAAGGAACTCTGGAGAAATTCCTGAAGACATTCCTGGAGGAACCCTGGAGGTATTCCTGGTGGAATTGCTGGTGGAGTTCCTTGAGGAATCCTTGGAGGAATTACTGCGACAATTCCTTGAGAAATTCCTGAAACCCAGAAAGAATTCCTGGGAGAATGCCAGGAGGAATGCCTGGTGGAATTCCTGGAGGAATCCCTAGAGAAATTCCTGGAGGAATCCCTGGAGGAATCCCTGGAGGAATTTCTGGATGATTCCCTGGAGGAATCCCTGGAGGTAGCCCTGGAGGAATTTTTATTCCTTAAGGAATCCCTGGATACATTCCTGGAGAAGTTTCTTGAGGAATCCCTGCGGAAATTCCTGGAGGAATCCCTAGACGAATTCCTAAAGGAATCTCTGGAGGAATACTTGGAAGTATTTTTGGAGGAATTCCTGTAGAAATTTCTGGAGGAATCGCCGGAGAATTCCTGGAGGAATCTCTTGAGGAATCGCTGGAGGAATGCTTGGACGATTTTCTGGCAGCTTCCCAGGAGGAATCCTTGGGGGTATTCTTGGAGGAATCTGTGGAGAAATTCCTGGAGGAATGCCTGGAGAAATTCCTAGAGGAATTTCTGGAGAAATTTTTGGAGGGATCTTCGGAGGAATTCCTGGAGGAATCCCTCGAGGAATCGCTGAAGGAATTCCTGGAGGAAAGCTTGGATGATTTCTTGGAAGAATCCCTGAAGTTTTTTATTGAGGAATTCCTGGAGGAATCTCTGGAGGAATTCCTGGAGGAATCCTTGCAGAAAAGAATGCGAATCTTCACAAGAATCAACTATATTTTTTCTCATAAATTCCGATTTTTTTCTAATTAGTTGCCGAAGAAACGTTCAAAATAATATACGAATATTTTCCCGAATTATGCCGAAAGAATCCCTCAACATAATGTAAGATGAATTTGGAAATTAATTGCTGGAGAAACCCTCAAAAAAATTATGAAGGAATTTCTAAAAATTGCCTAAAATAAATTTCAAATTATTTTTCGAAGAGTTTTTAAAGAAATTTTCAAAAGTAGGTACGTCTGAAAGAAATTTATAATTATTGCCGAAAACATTGTCGCTTCTTCTTCTTCTTCTTCTTGGCGTAACGTCCTCCTGGGACAAAGCCTGCTTCTCAGCTTAGTGTTCTATGAGCACTTCCACAGTTATTAACTGAGAGCTTCCTCTGCCAATGACCATTTTGCATGTGTATATCGTGTGGCAGGCACGAAGATACTCTATGCCCAAGGAAGTCAAGGAAATTTCCTTTACGAAAAGATCCTGGACCGACCGGGAATCGAACCCGTCACCCTCAGCATGGTCATGCTGAATACCCGTGCGTTTACCGCCTCGGCTATCTGGGCCATTGTCGCAGGAAAGTTGAAAATAATGTCTGGAAAATTCTGAAAATATTGAATAAATTCGCGGAAGAATTGCTTAATGAATTTCCAAATAAATTGCCAAAAGAATTATTGATGAATTTGGCAAAATAACTTTAAAACGATTTACGACAATATTTGTTGAATATTGCCGCAGGAATTTCAGAAATTGCTGTTGAAATAATTATATTATTTCCCGAAGAAACTTATAAAGGAACTACGAATAATTCCTCCAAATACTACCGCTGGAATTTCTATAAAAATTGCCAAATAAATTTCCCAAAAAAATATTTAAGCGTAGAATTAGCTTTAAGTTGAAATAACATAAAATAAAAACCAAAAATGATTTCGAGAATTTTGAATAAACTTCTAAAAGAATTCACAAATAAGTTTTCCGATCAAATTTAAATAAAATAATGTCGAAGAGAAAATAATTGGCCTTGGACTTTTTATGGGAATTTCCGAATTCCATACCATATTCATATTTATTATGGTTATAATAAGTGATTGCAGGCGACGAAACGTACAAAACCCCTGGAATTCCGGCAGCTGTCTCCGATTGACCATCGCGGAAACCCTCCATACCGAGCTTGACGGTGTTCCCTCTGATGGTCACATTGTCCAAAAACCTCCGAATTCACCTCCAACACTCTTGATTTGCAAAATCATGATGTTGGATGTGTCGCAAGCCAGGTTTCGTAATTGTTCGGGAAAAGGCCACCATTTCCGGGTAGCCCCAGGTTCCCGAAACATCCGGGATGGTGGTCAATATGTCCAAAAATTTCTGAATATTCCTCCCAAATACTTGATTTGCGACACTATGTAGAATGGGACATGACAAATGTGTTTTTTAGAATTATGCTATGCAAAATGTCAAGTGTCAGGAACTTGCGAAATGTGTCTCCTGAAGGCACCCCAAACGTGACCCAGAACATCCGAAACCAGAACCAGGTAATCCCAATTTACTCAATCAATGCATTTGCAATAATAAAACGATAATTGAATACATTTGCAATCTTTTTCCATGTGTTTCTCACAAATAATCAGTGATTAAAAGGAAGTTGGTCAATTTTTTACCCTATTTGACCCCCCTTCAAAAACTCAAACCCCAAGAACCAAAAAACCATTTTGATATTTTTCCATGCAACTAGGGATGTAGCGCGGTCTTCATTTCAAATATCGGTTGAAAAATGAAGTCACGGCGATTTTCTGAAATTAAATTTCTAACTATGACCAAAACGGGTTAATCAAAGGTTTTTCTTTCGAGTGGCATTGTTGTGTAGCTTATGGCAGTTGAACTGTTAACTCTATGGTAGATTTTTCCGTAATTACACTGATAAAGGTTTTACTAGCAACCAAACTGCATAGTTCATATGAGATTTTTCCTTCTTTTAAAAATAGGCTGTGCTTTCGAATTACACTGTTACGAAATAGTAGACCTTCCTTTCTTAGTCAAGCATGTGGAATCATGAAACACATGGGAACAAATGCCCCAAATGGAAGATAACGTGCCTCTTTAGCCGGCCTTCCAATGTATATGAGTAGACATATAACTAATAAACGAAAGAAAAAATTATCAAAACTAATGATCAATTTGTTCGCAGGGTGACTGTGTTATGAAAATAAACAAAAAACATTAGAAAAACTGTGAAATTCTTATAAGCTTTATAAGAAGAGAGAAATTTAAAACCATCTCGATTAAACCAAGTGTCGTAGTGCAAGAGCCACAATTGAAATGGGCAATACAAGGTTTGCCGGGTCAGCTAGCGAATACATAAAAATAAAAAATCAGGGAACAAAAACTGTGTGCTAAAGTTTCCAACTGGTTTTTTATTTGTCAAGGACATGTATAAATTGGAAAAATGCAAATGTACACACATTTTTCTGATTGGAAATTATTGCCAAGGAAAACAAATTTTAAACGCCCAAATGTATGCACAAGAAATCAACCGTATACAAGTTATAAGAAAAAGTTAAACATTTTCAATCCAACGACAGTATCGCAAACGTAACATGGACATGCATGAGGAGTACACAGGGTGTGAATTTACCATATATAATAACTAATGTTTCAGTTCAGTTCAGTGAAGTGAAGTGATCTGAAAATTTTTGAAGATGTGCACCCAGCCGGTGGTAATAATAACATAACCCATTTCTTTGGGAATTTTGAAATAAAGCGTTTTTGGCTTTAAAATAAAACTCCTTAGCGTTAATGTGGTCAGGGCGTTAACAGTGTGCACCCAAAATAACCAAAATTGGCATTTTATAATATTTCGCTACCTGATGGGGCGGTCCAGAATGTCGAATTGTTTAAAAATCCATATTCACTAAAACTGATGTGGTCAGGGCGTTAACAGTGTGCACCCAAAATAACCAAAATTGGCATTTTATAATATTTTGCATCCTGAAAAAAAATTTTTTTTTTGAACTGAAGAGCTGGTTACTCAGTGCGTAACTTGGAGTAACCACGATGGCACCACTGCCCGAGGGGGCGGTCCAGAATGTCAAATTGTTTAAAAATCCATATTCACTAAAACTGATGTGGTCAGGGCGTTAACGGTGTGCACCCAAAACAACCAAAATTGGCATTTTATAATATTTCGCTACCTGATGGGGCGGTCCAGAATGTCGAATTGTTTAAAAATCCATATTCACTAAAACTGATGTGGTCAGGGCGTTAACAGTGTGCACCCAAAATAACCAAAATTGGCATTTTATAATATTTCGCTACCTGATGGGGCGGTCCAGAATGTCGAATTGTTTAAAAATCCATATTCACTAAAACTGATGTGGTCAGGGCGTTAACGGTGTGCACCCAAAACAACCAAAATTGGCATTTTATAATATTTCGCTACCTGATGGGGCGGTCCAGAATGTCGAATTGTTTAAAAATCCATATTCACTAAAACTGATGTGGTCAGGGCGTTAACAGTGTGCACCCAAAATAACCAAAATTGGCATTTTATAATATTTTGCATCCTGAAAAAAAAATTTTTTTTTTGAACTGAAGAGCTGGTTACTCAGTGCGTAACTTGGAGTAACCACGATGACACTTTTATGTTCTGATCTATAGCTTCGGAGATAAAATGAAATACGTCCAACTCTGTTAACAGTCAAGATACAAGAGACCGCCGTCGTATATTTATTCTTCCTTCATACCTAGCTGCTATAATTCTGAATTCACTCTAGTGAACATTGAGCTATAAACTTCATTTATGGAATGTGAGGATTCTGACATTAGGTCGAACATCCCCTTTAGTTGAAACATATCGAACTTTTTTTTTATCGCAGAACATTCATTGAATAGCACACAATTAAACTCAAATTTCTTTTTAAATTCTTCCCTTTACAAATTTCATCTTATGTTATGTTAAAACTTACAATGCATTCGAAATTTTAGGTCACATCTCAAGAACCATTAATTTATATCAATTCATCATCACTTTGTCTTAAATTTACTTTCTCTTTTTCTTCTTACTACAACACTTTCGAAATGACAGTTTGGATCTGAGTAATCCACCACCGTCAACTGGATCTCTGCTACCTCGCTGCATCTTCAATTCGTCTTGCTTGCTCTCGTATGACTGCGCGTGCGAATGGGACTGCGTCTCGCTATTTTGAAACGCCTACCATCACTTCCCGAGTTTTCCGGAACTAAAGGTACATCTGGGAAACCGTGGAAATCCTCCTCACCAGAGAGGCTGTCTGACCTCTGTCTTTTCGAACACTGTTTCGATGGTACCGTAATTTGAAACCTCGCTGAAGTTACTGGTGGCCTGATGAGTTTTAGCTGATCCCGATGCGCGTTTATGACATGCCTGGATAGGAGAAATTACATTTTGCTTCTCCAAGGAGTCCAAATGTTGCGTTACTTTTTCTCTCAGCTTGAATGGTACATCGTAAGCTTTACGGAATATGGGTCTATCTTCCTTTAGGGCAAGGTCCGCTTCATAACCCTTCGTTTCCTGTCGGCATGAATCCATTGAGTTTATATTCGCTACATTTACAAAAGCTTTTCTCCATTGAGGGTAAAACAAATCCATCCAGTCACGGCCGAACAGCGGTACGAATTTCCCCGGCCCATCGAGTATGATTAAATTAGCCCGTTTCTGGTTATTATCCACCACAACATCAGCCTCAATTTTTCCGAAAATACCTAAACGTTGACCATTGACTACTACCAAACGACTATTGCATTTTTTTACTGGCACCTGACTAAAGTGTTTTCTATAATGATCTCTACTAATAACCGTCACCGCCGCACCACAATCTATTTCCATTTTGAGCTGCACACCGTTAACCGAAACTCTTACTACGCATGGCTCACTGAAGTGTTCTTCTGCTGAAATCATCATGCACGGATAATCCGATTCTTCATCTTCCGATTCTTGAAGCTTTAGCCGCTTAAAATCATAGTACTCCACTTCCTCCTTTTCCTTTTCTACGAAATTCACCGATCTTTGGTTCATAAATTTGAAGCAGTTACGTTTCACATGGCCACGTTTTTTACAAAAATTACAAATTACACTAGAATGGACGTTGTCCTCCCGATAGTCACGCAATACTCTAAAATTATCTCTTTGTTCGTTAACATATCCATTTCTATGATTGTACCGATTAAAACCGGACCGCAAAGCACCACGTCCCCTCTCCATGCTTCTACTACGACTGCGCTGCCTGCGTCCGTAGTCACGTGAAAACTGCCTCGTGGATCGCCCTATTTCGCTACGCTGCTGCTCTACGTCTCCTAATCTGTATTTAACCGAATTCACACTTCTAGGACCTTCTTCTGTACAACTCAATTCCTTTGCTCGAAGCTTAGCAAGCTCACTGCGTACCACTAATTCCTCAACTTCTTCCAAAGACATGCCATCCCTCATCAAAAGCTTTTGCTTTAACTCCTGATCACGCAAACCAAAAATTATTTTGTCTTTTATAGCTTCATCCTTATGAGCTCCAAACCCACACTCACTTGCTAATAGTTTCAACGCTAGAACGTAATTTTCAGCCGGTTCTTCTATGCCCTGTATCCGCGAATGAAACTTGTGTCTATTCATCATGTTAGGAGTAGTCTTGTCTAAACGCTCTTTTAATTTATTAATCATTTCATCATAATCAATTGTCATGATATCAACCCCTGGGTAGATTAAGCAAATTTCGTCAAATATCGTGGGACCACTAAGGGTAATGAAAAGATTTTTCTTTGTGGCCTCTGGAATGTTGTTCAGTTGGTACAGAATTTTCATTCTTTCCATGTACTTAGCGAAACTCGACCCTTTTACAAAATGATCGACCGTACCGATCAGTGCCGCCATGTTTGCCGTAAACAAATGATAAATCGTCTAAAAATGACAAAAGGAAAAAAATAGAAATGACTTACGTGACCTCGCTGTCTTTACTTAACCAACCGACGGGAAACAAAAGCTGCCGCTCTCTGCTCACGCTTGAACGCCCGTCTCACCGTCGATTTCGTCTAATGCGCAGCCCTCGGAGTCGTCTCACAATTCTATCGCTCACCAAATCGCCAAAAAGCACTGATCACTTTCTTCCTTTCTCTGCCCACTGCTCGTACTACTGCCGCTATACCGCTATACCGCTGTACCGCTGTACCGCAAACGCACCGACACAAGCCGAGTCACTCACGGACTCAATCGAGATACACCGCTCACTTATTGACCTCTATTGTAGTTCTTTTCTTCCTATAACAATGCCTAACAAAATGGCGATCACCGATATACTACTTTCAACGCCGGGCCGGTAGATATCAAAATGGCTCCGAGATAATCTGTTCTTACTAAATCCACGTTTTTCCATGCACACAAGGTTTAGACCTTGCTACACTCAACTTTTTCAACAGTTTTTTCGTCTGGGACAGAACACTATCTCTCGCACACGATGGCTAGGCAGCACGACGCTGCGCCGTGCCTTGTCACACCCCACTTGCTTCCGAAATCTTCACAATTCGTAAATGCGCTTTTGATGCTCCACTAAGCCCACCGATCAGCTGCTTCAATCCCTACAGCTCACTGACCGCACAAGGAAAACTTTTCCTTAATTTTCTGCACGCTACCACTGCTTATGTAGGGAACAAAAAATCTTAAATCCACTATTCTCCTACTGCAAGTACGTTTTCCAACTCGTCGACACCTTTTATGTTCTGATCTATAGCTTCGGAGATAAAATGAAATACGTCCAACTCTGTTAACAGTCAAGATACAAGAGACCGCCGTCGTATATTTATTCTTCCTTCATACCTAGCTGCTATAATTCTGAATTCACTCTAGTGAACATTGAGCTATAAACTTCATTTATGGAATGTGAGGATTCTGACATTAGGTCGAACATAACAGACACCACTGCCCGAGGGGGCGGTCCAGAATGTCAAATTGTTTAAAAATCCATATTCACTAAAACTGATGTGGTCAGGGCGTTAACGGTGTGCACCCAAAACAACCAAAATTGGCATTTTATAATATTTCGCTACCTGATGGGGCGGTCCAGAATGTCGAATTGTTTAAAAATCCATATTCACTAAAACTGATGTGGTCAGGGCGTTAACGGTGTGCACCCAAAACAACCAAAATTGGCATTTTATAATATTTCGCTACCTGATGGGGCGGTCCAGAATGTCGAATTGTTTAAAAATCCATATTCACTAAAACTGATGAGGTCAGGGCGTTAACGGTGTGCACCCAAAACAACCAAAATTGGCATTTTATAATATTTCGCTACCTGATGGGGCGGTCCAGAATGTCGAATTGTTTAAAAATCCATATTCACTAAAACTGATGTGGTCAGGGCGTTAACGGTGTGCACCCAAAACAACCAAAATTGGCATTTTATAATATTTCGCTACCTGATGGGGCGGTCCAGAATGTCGAATTGTTTAAAAATCCATATTCACTAAAACTGATGTGGTCAGGGCGTTAACAGTGTGCACCCAAAATAACCAAAATTGGCATTTTATAATATTTCGCTACCTGATGGGGCGGTCCAGAATGTTGAATTGTTTAAAAATCCATATTCACTAAAACTGATGAGGTCAGGGCGTTAACGGTGTGCACCCAAAACAACCAAAATTGGCATTTTATAATATTTCGCTACCTGATGGGGCGGTCCAGAATGTCGAATTGTTTAAAAATCCATATTCACTAAAACTGATGTGGTCAGGGCGTTAACAGTGTGCACCCAAAATAACCAAAATTGGCATTTTATAATATTTCGCTACCTGATGGGGCGGTCCAGAATGTCGAATTGTTTAAAAATCCATATTCACTAAAACTGATGTGGTCAGGGCGTTAACAGTGTGCACCCAAAATAACCAAAATTGGCATTTTATAATATTTCGCTACCTGATGGGGCGGTCCAGAATGTCGAATTGTTTAAAAATCCATATTCACTAAAACTGATGTGGTCAGGGCGTTAACGGTGTGCACCCAAAACAACCAAAATTGGCATTTTATAATATTTCGCTACCTGATGGGGCGGTCCAGAATGTTGAATTGTTTAAAAATCCATATTCACTAAAACTGATGAGGTCAGGGCGTTAACGGTGTGCACCCAAAACAACCAAAATTGGCATTTTATAATATTTCGCTACCTGATGGGGCGGTCCAGAATGTCGAATTGTTTAAAAATCCATATTCACTAAAACTGATGAGGTCAGGGCGTTAACAGTGTGCACCCAAAATAACCAAAATTGGCATTTTATAATATTTCGCTACCTGATGGGGCGGTCCAGAATGTCGAATTGTTTAAAAATCCATATTCACTAAAACTGATGTGGTCAGGGCGTTAACGGTGTGCACCCAAAACAACCAAAATTGGCATTTTATAATATTTCGCTACCTGATGGGGCGGTCCAGAATGTCGAATTGTTTAAAAATCCATATTCACTAAAACTGATGTGGTCAGGGCGTTAACAGTGTGCACCCAAAATAACCAAAATTGGCATTTTATAATATTTCGCTACCTGATGGGGCGGTCCAGAATGTCGAATTGTTTAAAAATCCATATTCACTAAAACTGATGTGGTCAGGGCGTTAACAGTGTGCACCCAAAATAACCAAAATTGGCATTTTATAATATTTTGCATCCTGAAAAAAAATTTTTTTTTTGAACTGAAGAGCTGGTTACTCAGTGCGTAACTTGGAGTAACCACGATGGCACCACTGCCCGAGGGGGCGGTCCAGAATGTCAAATTGTTTAAAAATCCATATTCACTAAAACTGATGTGGTCAGGGCGTTAACAGTGTGCACCCAAAATAACCAAAATTGGCATTTTATAATATTTTGCATCCTGAAAAAAAAATTTTTTTTTTTGAACTGAAGAGCTGGTTACTCAGTGCGTAACTTGGAGTAACCACGATGACACCACTGCTGTCATCATGTGTTCCTTCTTCAGTTTCACTAATAGCAGAATCTGAAACTTCCTCCATTGAATGGCTATCGTGTGAGGCAGCGGCAAAATCGTCATCGGATGTTTCATTAGTCGTACTATTGTTCAATATGCTGCAATCAATAGTTGACGTTGTATCTTCATCAAACACCACGTCCCTCGATATTGTTACAGTATGGGTAGATTCATTAAGCAATCTGTAACCATTGTTCGCATAGCCTACGAACTTAAGTAATCGACTCCTTTTATCAAATTTTTGCCGTTTTTCTTTAGGGATTTGGGGCATTTGCATTGCAACCAAAAACCCTTAATTTGTCAACATTAGGTTTTCTTCCAAACCACATTTCAAATGGGGTTTTATGCTCTTGCAAAGCATTTGTAGCGAATCTGTTGGTTAAATATGTCGCAGCATATATGGCTTCTCCCCAGAATTCTTTTGGTAAGTTGCTTTCGTGAACCATCGTGCGTGCCTTGTCCATGAGTGTTCTATTCATTCTCTCACTTACGCCATTTTGTTGTGGTGTATATGGCACTGTTGCAACTATTTGAATTCTTTCGCTGCCACATAATTGTACAAACTCATTTCCGTAGTACTCAGTACCTGAACGTAAACAAGCTATCTTCTGACCAAAGTGAGCTGATGCCATGGCTTTACAGAGTTGAAAACTGCTCAGCACGTCACTTTTGTGTTTCAAAAGGTACACTACCGTGAAATGTGTAAATTCGTCGATAAACGTTACAAAATAACGAAATCCATCGTAAGTAGGTTTTTCGAAATAACCACATACAGGGGATGGCCAAAATGTTTGGGATAGGCAACTTTTTTTTCTCTCACTAAAAAGTTCAACATGCTATAACTTTTCATAGAGTGCATCAAAAAATCTCAAATTTTGACTGTTTGTCAACCTATTATATGTGCATCATTGATACAAATTTGGGCTTGATTGAATCATATTTCGCAAATTTAGAACCGTTTGGGTAAAACACCTTTTTTTTGACAACTCATTTTTGAGCTGTCATTTCTCGGAACCCAGTGAACCGAATTGAATGAAATTTTGAACGTACACTAACAATGTGTAAATGCTTCACAAACCATTAAAACATAGGTACTTTTTAAACGTTGAAAAAAGTTATCATGCATTGGCACTTTTTGGATTTTTCTCGAAAAAATGTATTTTTTTTTACATCAATGTCAATAAATTTTAGTGTTGATATCCAAAGATTTTCCACTTCTGTTCTCAAATTATCTCTAATCAGATATATTAGAGCCTATTTAGATTGCAGGAAGAACACATTTAATAATTTTTGTGGGGTATTGTAAATTTTACATATTTTTCTCTATATGGGCAAAAAATTCAACCCGGTATAACTTAATTCGTCGTGAGAAAATATTACATTTTATAACGTCGTATCAAGTATCAATATATTGTTGATAAACGTTAAAAAATTCATTCAATTCGGTTCACTGGTTTCCGAGATATGACAGTTCAAAAAATAGTTGTCTAAAAAATAGTGTTTTACCCGAACGGTTCTTACTTCGCGAAAAATTAATCAATCGAGCCCAAATTTGTACCAATGATGCACATATAATAGGTTGACAAACAGTCAAAATTTGAGATTTTTTGATGCACTCTATGAAAAGTTACAGCATGTTGAATTTTTTTGTGGGAGAAAAAAAGTTGCCTATCCCAAACATTTTGGCCATCCCCTGTACATCAGAATGGACTAGTTCAAGTGGTCTACTTGAACGAGGTTTTTCTGAATCCTTAAATTTTTCTCTTGTTTGTTTCCCAAACAAGCATGACTCACATTTGACTTTGTTACTGTCACATTCTTTTGACTGGATTTTCAATCCATCAATCATAGAATTTCGATGCAGTTTTTGCAAATTAGATTGTCTAAGATGTCCAAATCGCTTATGCCAAAGAATCAAATCAGTATTGCTGCAGAACATTGCATTGTTTTCAGGCAGACATCCGAAAACGTTGAGATAGTACAGGCCATTCACAAGATGCCCTCTAGCAATAACCTCGCCAGATTTTTCTTGAATTACAACAGACTTGTTAGAAAAATGGACTTCCTTCCCTTGAGCAACGACTCTTTTTACGGATATCAGATTTTCCTGTAGCCCAGGAATAAAAAAAAAAGTTGTACAACTTCAACCTCTTCATTTTATTTACTCCAACTACAGATTTCAACGACACTGATCCTTTCTTTGTAGCCTTCAAGTGTTCACCCTCCTTTGCAGTAGATACTATCATATCAACGTCCAAATTCTCTATATTGTCGTCGCGGTTGAAATTCTAAATTTCCTCACACCCGACAATTGAATTTCCTCAAAATTTATACGTGAATCCTAACGTCGGACGTAGTGCGCTGGACAGCAGACCTGGCCCTCTATCCAGCGCACTGTGTCCGACGTACGTCCGACACACGGTTTAGGAGAAACATCGATTTTCACGAGTCAAAAATTCCGATTTTCAACTGCATGAACAATATCGTTCATGATGGACGCATCGTTTATCATGTGGTTTTATGAGCCTGAATCGATCACAAAGCGTTTTGGGGTTACCGGTATGGTAGACACCATAAGCGCGTGTTCCCGCTCCTGTTTGTCGAGTCTTGGCTGGCTGAGCAGTCTTCGGTTATATTTATTTTTCCTCGTTTCGTTGGGACATTTGTTTCGATAGTGTCCCATCTGGTGGCAAAGCATTCAACGTTCTCCTTCGGTTTGGCTACCATTGTCACATTTGATGGCTGTCGCTGGGGGCGTTGGATGGTCTCGGCATCCAACAGCATTCGGTGAGGTCGTCTAACGGTTTCTTTTTAAGAACGGCTTCCGGTAGCATTAATATTGCTGCTACCACATGCTTTGGGCGGTTCGGAACTGCTCCAAGCAACGCTTGAATTTTCTCCATGTGGGTGGCTTGTGGGTCTGAGTATTCCAGCTCCATGCAGAGACGAGAATGCTCTTTGAACAATTCCTCCAGCGAATGGAACTGACAGTCTCCTAAGCCTAAACAGCTGGCGGCGTAGCGAAATAGCCACTAGTGTTCCACCTCGTTGGTACGCATTAGTCAGCGTATCCATGCACTCCATTGCGTACTGGCAGTGCGTCAATTTCCGCAAAGGTTTGTTTCCAATGGTGAAGATGATTTCATCGATGGCCTGACAGTCGTCTTCACAGCGTTTTTGGTATAGAGCTTGACGATATGCTTCCTCATGCGGAGTAGCGTTGGGATCTGGGTGTCCGTATGGCTCTTGTCGAGGCGTACGAAGCAACGTATAATCCAGCTTGAGGCGCGTCAGGTGATGCATCCAACGCCACTTCCAAGGCGTGAATTTCCTTCCATTACCCTCGAACATGCCGACCATTTGGCTTCGATGCTCTTTGATCACTGTAGATGCACTTGGCACCAGGAGATTCTCCACTCTTGACGGTTGAGCGATACGCACTTCATTACCGGCAGCTGGAATTCCTGATCGAACTGCTGCCGAATTGCTGCCGGATGGGACGTCGATCTCATCGCTTTCTTCTGCTTCATCGTACCAGTTGCTGGCATTTGTTTCGCTAATCTGGTTGGTATTGGAAGTTCTGCCAAACCAGTTCCCACCTTCTTGGCGATAACTTTCACGAACCTCTCTCTCCTGGCTACGATCTGCGACGCTTTGCCAAACATCTAGGCGACCCACACCAGTCGCTCTCTCTCGGCTGCGGTTTGCGTCACTCTGTTCACCTCCTCGGCGACTCACCAGTCGCCCTCTCACGACTGCGGTCGGCAGCGTACTGTCCACCTTCGCGGCGACCTTTACCAGTCGCCCTCTCACGGCTGCGGTCTGCAGCGTACTGTCCACTTTCTCGACTACTAGCACCAGTCGCCCTCTCACGGCTTCGATCTGCAGCGCTCTGTCCACCTTCGCGGCGACTTTCACCAGTCGCTCTCTCCCGGCTGCGGGCTGCAGCGCTCTGTCCACCTTCGCGGCAACTTTCACCAGTTGCTCTCTCCCGGCTGCGGTCTGCAGCGCTCTGTCCACCTTCGCGGCGACCTTCACCAGTCACTC